>NC_141027.1:74037500-74042500 GCF_052040795.2 Danio rerio
ACTAATATTGTATCTAAATAGTCACAAAGCCTCTATAAATAACATACAACAAAATAATATATTTTTCAGACCACAGCACAATCCTATAATGGTTTACTTTATAACTAATTGCACTCAACACAGACCCTGATGCATTCACATTTTGTTAGCAAAACTGGAATCCATGTTTAAGCTGATATTCTAATACGTACTAACTAGTAGTTTCATGTCCAAACAGCAAGCGGATCGAGACTGGTACATGATGGATGAAGGTTATGACGAGTTTCACAACCCACTGACATCCAGCTCAGACGAATATGTGAAGAAGCGGGAGCAGATCCTGCAGAAACAGACCCAGAAACGCATCTCGGCACAGAAAAGACAAATCAATGAGGTGACAATACACATCCTCACACATCTGTACAGATCCTCACACATCTCATACTCACTCAACTGTCGCTTTCTCTCCAGGATAACGAACGCTGGGAGACGAACCGCATGCTCACCAGTGGAGTGGTTCAGCGTCTGGAGGTGGATGAGGATTTTGAGGAAGACAACGCAGCCCGAGTTCATTTACTTGTGCATAACCTTGTGCCACCCTTCCTCGATGGGAGGATTGTCTTCACTAAACAGGTACTACAGTGGCCGAGAGAGCTAGGTTAACTAGACTAGTTATTTAAGCATGTCATTGGACAACAGTGTTTTTTTTCTATAGCCAATAAAAAAAAAAAACAATTCTTAAGGGGGATAATACTGTAATACTGACCTGAATTTTATTTTATTTTTTTAATTGATGAAAAAATATAATAGAAAATACTATGAACATCTCCTTGCTAGGTTAAACATCACTTTGGAAATATTAAAGCAAGGCTGATCATTTTGCCTTTGACAGCATCGTAGATGTGCAGCCTTTAACTGTTTATTTGACTTTTTCTTTTGTTCCTCCAGCCTGAGCCGGTCATTCCAGTGAAAGATGCGACCTCAGACATGGCCATCATCTCCCGTAAAGGCAGTCAACTGGTGCGACGCCACCGAGAGCAGAAAGAGAGAAAGAAGGTGCGTGTCTCATTTTTACGTGCATTTTGACTGCTCGCTCTCTCTCCAGGACAGCAGGGTTAATGTAACTGTTGTTTTGCTTCTTAAAGGCACAGCACAAACACTGGGAGCTCGCTGGCACCAAACTGGGTGACATCATGGGAATCCAAAAAAAAGAGGATGGGGGAGACAGTAAAGCTGTTGGAGAAGATGGAAAAGTGGATTACAGGTAAAACAGAGGTGTATTTTGATGTTGTTGCTTGCATCAAGAAGACATCAATACGTTGGATTCTTGTTTTCATTTTTATTACTTAAGGATTTCTTTACTATTGTAGTTGGGAATTCTGGGTCCCCAGTGTTGGTTCTCTAGACGGCATATTAAGTTATTTATTTATTTATTTATTTATTATTTTATGTTTTGTTATATTTTAATTAATTAATTTATTGTTTTATTTATTTATTTTATTTTAATAAAGGATTTATTATTTTATTTATTTATTTGTTTATGATTTAATTTTTATTTTAGTTTATTATTTATTATTTTATTTATTTATTTATTTGATTTTAATTCATTAATTCATTTTTATTTATTTATTTTAGTTATTTGTTTTTATTTATTTATTTTTAATTATTAAATTTATTTTAATTGATTGATTGATTGATTGATTGAGCCTGATGCATGTGTTTTAGATTTTATTTGATAATCTGATTACATCTATATATATATATATATATATATATATATATATATATATATATATATATATATATATATATATATATATATATATATATATATATATATATATATATTCTTAAATGTACACAAATATTTTGGAAATTCATTATTTTTATTCAGCAAATATTGATAATTTTAAATAAAAGTGATCATAAAATAATTTTATATAAAATCATTTATATTCATTAAAAGATAATTTTCATTAAACATTTACTGGTCACTCTTTACAATATGGTTCCAACTTCTATTAGTTTTAAATTTTCATTCATTCATTCACTTTCTTTTCGGCTTTGTACCTTTATTAATCCGGGATCGTCCAGCATATATTTTGTCCAGCGGATGCCCTTCCAGCTGCAACCCAACACTGGAAAATATCCATACACACACATTTACACACATGACTACTGACAATTTAGGCTACCCAATTCACCTACACCACGTGTTTTGGACTTGTGGGGCAAACCAGAGCACACGGTGCAGAGAAAATGGGGAGAACATGCTAACTCCACACAGAAACGCCAACTGATCCAGCCAGGCTCAAACCAGCCACCTTCTTGCTGTGAGGTCAATGTGCTACTCACTATGCCACCGTGCAGCCTTGTTATCACTAATTAATGTATTAACTAAGATGAACAATCAATAAACGATACATTTATTACAGTATTCATCTTTCATAATGTCAGTTAATGAAAACAAAGTTGCTCCTGTTAACTCAGTGCATTAACTAATACTGACAAGCATAACTTTGGATTTTAATAATGCATTAGTAAATATTGAAGTATGTTTAATAAATACTGCACAATTATTGTTTATTAATAATTGAGGATAATAAATACATTTACTAATAAAACCTCATTGTAAAGTGTGACCCGTTTACTGAAATAATAGTTTTAAATTCTAATATTGAGATGGCACGGTGACTCCGTGGTTAGCACTGCCTCCTCACAGCAAGAAGGTCGGTGGTAGTTTGAGTCCCAGCTGTGTCAGTTGGCATTTCTGTGTGGAGTTTGTATGTTTGCGTGGGTTTCCTCTGGGTGCTCTGGTTTTTCCCACAGTCAGTTGGTTGTAGTGTATGAGTGTGTGTGTGAATGTCAGAGTGTATGGTTGTCTCCCAGTACAGATTTGCGGCTGGAAGGGCGGCGGCTGTGTAAAACACATGCTGGAATAGTTGGCGGTTCATTCCGCTGTGGCGACTGCTGATAAATAAGGGAATAAACCAAAGGAAAATCAATAAATGAATCCTAATATTTGATAAGATTGCAGTTTTACTAATCTAAATGTATATATTTTTACATTTTTAATGTTTGTCCATTTCAGCATATACATTTTTCCTCTACAAAAATCTACTCTTTTATTATTCCCGCCAAAATCAGTTTTGAAATAGTACAAAATAGTACAAAAAAACTCTTTTAGTCGTCCTCATCTTTGTTCTCTTCATTATTTCAGAGCCGAGCAGAAGTTTGCTGATCACATGAAGGAGAAGAGTGAAGCGAGCAGTGACTTTGCCAAAAAGAAGACTCTGTTAGAACAGAGACAGTATCTGCCCATCTTTGCTGTTCGCCAGCAGCTGCTCAACATCATCAGGTCTTGACCACACTCATCAACATATTTTTTCTTTAAAGGGAAAGTTCACCCAAAAATCTGTCATCATTTAGGCCCCGTTTACACTGTCAGGTCTTGGTGCCCAATTCCGAATTGTTGCCTATATCTGATTTGTTTGCCTGTCTGTTTACACATTGTTTTAATTGTGACCCATATCCAATTCATGCGTTTACACTTGCCATACAATTTACGATGTCGCGCATGTATAAAGGCGGATTCTAACATCTGTGCCACACAAGCCACGATGGAAGAAATTGTCTTTTATTTAGCTCTGCGAATTATGCAAAGTGTAGTATAAGCAGTGGATGGTTTAGTCCAGATTTATCCCCATGCAGTTTATGTAATGGTATGGCCCTGATGTGTGTGTGTGTAGTTGAAGATGTAGCCTTTGCATGTGTGCGCACTGGTGTTGGAGAGAATATAGTTATTCTATGTTTAGCCCGCAGTGCATGTATTAATAGCGACAAAAAGGAAAAGTTACAACACGCCTGTTCGAAAAGTTCACCTGACTTTAAAATGATTTTGAGGCGGAGGTGGGAAAGGGCCGTCATCGCAGCTTGTGCATATGGTTTATTTGCTGTATGATGTCCTCCACCATTTAGAGGAATTTGTGAGTACGAGAGAGATCTCAGGTCTGGTGGGAGCAAATTGTGGCGACTGACCACTTTCCTTCTCTGTGTTTCCCCTGATGTTGTTTACCGCGTCGGCATCTCCACACACGCTCTTCCTTCTGTCATTAAACCGCGGAGAAGCACCACATTGTCGCAAGTTTAATGATGTACAGAACGAAATGCCTCAATAACTCCGATCTGTTTACGACAGTCAGATTGTCACATATCCAATCTATATCTGATTTATTTCCACATATGAAGGAGGCCTGAAACCGATCTCTGAATATCCGAATGCATGCGTTATTTTCACGTTTACATAGAACAGATCCGATCTGTCGCATAGGAGCAAAAAATCGGAATTGGGTCACATTTAACTAGCAGTGTAAACGGGGCCTTAAGCCTGATTTATACTTCTGCGTCAGGTGACCGGCGTAACCCACGGCGCAGGCAACGCGCGTGGCTGTGTATTTATACTTCTGCGCGCTGTCTCTGTCGGTCTGCATTAACACTTCCGAAACGGTAGTGGGCAGTGAGGTGTTAATGTTCCTCTGTGTCGAGTTTCTTCTTTGCTTTTTTGCTTTTCCTGAACACTTCCGGGATGTACAAGTGGCTCAAACTCGCTCATTTTGAGGCAGGAACCGGCGGACGTGCAACAACTTTAACTATGAGGTAAACACAAAACAAAACTTTCCATCCGGAGCTCCTTCATGGGACTCCACACTTGTAAACAATCGCTCGCGCCATTCGCGCGGCTCTCGGTCCCGCCCAGACTCGTCAGCGCTACCAAGCCGCCCAATCACAGAGCTTACGCTACGCGTCGTTGCGACGTGTAGTTACATTTTTTGAGAGGTGCACGTCAGTGACGGCGATGGCCACGGCGAAGGGCTATGCGTCAGCGCCGTAGCATACGCCGACGTTTGACGCAGAAGTATAAATCAGCCTTTACTTTCCCTCCACCTGTCCAAACTAGTTTAAAGCACGTTCTATTAGATTTTGTTGGCTTTAATTCTGTAAAACTTTTTTATCACTGTTAA
>NC_141027.1:74045000-74192500 GCF_052040795.2 Danio rerio
CTTTCTTTCTTTTTTTTATTTTGTTTCTTTTCTTTCTTGCTTTTATTTTCTTTCTTTTTCTTTTATTTTCTTTATTTTCTTTCTTTTATTTTCTTTCTTTCTTTCTTTCTTTCTTTCTTTCTTTCTTTTATTTTATTTTTTTCTTTTATTTTCTTTCTTTTATTTTCTTTCTTTCTTTCTTTCTTTCTTTCTTTCTTTCTTTCTTTCTAAAACGTGACTTAATTTCTTATGCTACTTCATGTATAAAAAAAAATATTGTTAATACTATTGTTAATAATAATAATATTATTATTATTATTATTATAACAGCTCAGGGAAGAGCTTTTTGGAAGGGTTGGAAATTAATACTTGTTTTTTTAATCTGATTAATCGAAGATTTAATCGACAGATTAATCGATTATTAAAATAATCGTTAGTTGCAGCCCTACAACTGGCATTGAGGAGGAACATAAACGTTATCTGACTAACATCTAGCAGCTAAACGTGTCTGCAAAAATATTCAAAGGTTTTTTATTTTCGAAAACTTCTGTTCTGATTGGCTAGATTGGACATCTCACGTTAGTGCAAATTTTCCATATCCGTTCACACAGAGCAGCATTCGGGAAATTACCTGTAATGTTACAACTTCTCTTTCTGAGAAGTTGCCAAAGCAAATTTACCGGTATTTTTTAAAGAGGCCTGTTTACACATACAGACCTTTCCAGAAAATTGTAATTTTCTAGAAAGGTCTGTATGTGTGAAAAGGGGTAATAAAATCATTTATAATGTTACAATTCAGAAACCTTTTAAACTGATAAATAAATAAAAAAAATTAAACTTAAATTGTGTTTCCAATTTCAAACAATTTATATATATAAATATATATATATATATATATATATATATATATATATATATATATATATATATATATATATATATATATATATATATAATAATATATATATATATAATAATATATATATAATTTTCCCAAAAATGATTGCCTTACAAAACAGTCTCGAATGGTTTCATACCATATGGCCTCTTTTAAGAGCGCTATTGAATTTAGGTGTTGATTCTGATGACTCACTTTCTTTCTTCTTCTCTTTTCAACCCTATTTGATGATTACTTTAGGTGGTGTCAAGACGCTCCGACTTGAAGCTTATTGTCACATCTGCCACCATGGACTCGGACAAATTTGCGTCATTCTTCGGCAATGTTCCTATTTTCCACATTCCCGGCAGGACGTTCCCAGTGGATATCTTGTTCAGCAAGGTGAGGTGTTAATAGCGTCTTTAGATGAAGCTGAAGTCGGTCGCTGTGCTGCATGCTAAAGTTTAGTGTGTTGCTGTGATCTAGACTCCTCAGGAGGACTATGTGGAGGCGGCTGTGAAACAGGCCTTGCAGATTCATCTCAGCGGGATGGTGGGTGACATCCTCATCTTCATGCCTGGTCAGGAGGACATCGAGGTGAGGAGATTTTTAATCAGGCAGAAGATGACTTATGAATGGAGTCACAGTTTGTATGCACTGTTAATGTTGTGCAGAGGCTGCTATTCAAAAGTTTTGTTTTTGATTCTCATATGCTCACCAAGATATATTCTTATTAGTGATACAACTAAAAAATCTAATCGTTCCCTTGTCTTACTATGGTTTATTGCGCCCTGTGATCCGCGGTTCAGAATATGCATTATTAAAGGGATGGTCCACTACAATATCCTATTTTAAACTTTAGTTGATGTGTAATGTAGCTGTGTAAACGTAAACATCATCAGAGCATGGCCAGAATCGCTGTAATGTTATAGCAGAGAAAGCTAAAATGCCTCCAAATGCTGCTCTTTCCACAGAGCTTCTTCTGTTTTTATAATTTAATGTTAATTATGTACAGGAGAATTATAAAACAATATATAGCTAGCATTTGACAAAGGAGAGCTTCTGCTTTCAGTGTCTCTCTATGCAGCCTCTTGTGTCGGAGGAGGGAAAGAAGGGAGGTGCATAAAAATTTGCATAAAAATGGGTTTCGGTTTGGGCACGCACTGAATTTCACAGAGGCAAAACAAACACACAGGCTGGTCAGAAAGACAGTGACCGTGTTTACATGGACATCAGTGATTAAATTATTTGACAAATTATTAAATGGTGGACTTTAACTGCAGTTTGGCACTTTCATTTAGGAATTTCATGCATGCCCCTGGTGACAAAGGAGATATTTGATTCGAGGAACTACTGGAAGCGTGTATTTTTAATGCGATGTTTGATACCGCACGGCGAATGAGAGAAAAAAAACCTCCGCGTTTCACTGTAACTTAGATGCACTCAGTAGGTAGCATCAGAAAGTCGTGTGTAGACTATCCTGTCACAAAATGCGGGAGAAATCCTACACGACGGTAATGGTTTGACTGCGGTGTTTACATGTTTACACTCAGAGCAGCATTTGCAGCGGATCTTTTAGTCCATAATATTGTAGTGATATTAACGTACTGTAAACTTAGTAACTTAGAAATCATTTGACTAGGGTCCGTTTTTAAACACTGAAAAAGTACTGCTGACGATACAAACTAACTTTGCCATCTGAACAAACAAAGACCACTGATCACACACACTTACCAAATCTGTAGAGACAGGACAATCAACACCAACTGGAGCTGCGTCTTTATTAAAGGAGCAAGTGGCAAATCCGGATTTCACCATTTCCAGATGAGAAAAGCTCTCGGGTACAAAATGTTCCTTAGACACGTATTTTCGCCACGCCTTGCGTGCACTGTAATCCACACCTGAGTCTAGCTGTGCTCCTATAAAGGGAAAATGAAAACAAAACCTTCCTTGCAGCAAATTATAAAAGCAACACCGACAACCCGTATCTCCAAACATTTCTCAACATGCTGTCTGAACACTGTAACAGGTAAAAACATTCTTCGAAGCTATCATGCATATTAATGAAGTTGCACCTCAAGCACAATAGAGCGCGCTGATTGGTTTGAACCAAGCCTTTCTCATGAATGAATGCAGCACACTCGGAGACATCACAAAAGTACCCCCAGGTACAGACATCCAGTCTCCATGTTGGAATACACGCAAGTATCTAATCGGCGTGACGCACCTTCAAAAATTAGTTTCAAACTGGAAGAACGAATTTGCTCGAAATAACGCAAAAACAACCAATTTTCACTGTTTAGTGAAATATATGTGTCCTAGTAGTGTTTTTAGCAGCGTGGGACACATAGATGATTGTCAACAGTTCAAGTAATGCGTTTTGGTGTTTCGTGACTCTAAATATTTGTACATTTAAAATGATTAAACAAATCATGGCATATTGGTAAATCTAATGGTTTAAAGAATAGTGCCAAATTATAATGATTTAAAATGATGAAGCCCTATGTAAATAAAGGTGACTTTATTAGACATGTCTGTGTTGTTTAATAATGCAAAATGTAACTTGGATTATGTCTGTGCTGCTGTAGGTGACGTCAGATCAGATTGTGGAACGGTTGGCCGATCTAGAGAACGCTCCAGCCCTGGCAGTGCTGCCCATCTACTCCCAGCTGCCCTCAGACCTGCAGGCCAAGATCTTCCAGAAGGTGAGCATCTGTCGGATAATACAAAACAGGGTTTTGTTTTGTATTTCAGATCAAATGAATGGACAAAATTATACTGATTCCATATTGTGGGATTTACAGATTTGTGAACTGACCCTGTGTGTTTATTAATAGGCTCCTGATGGAGTGAGGAAATGTATTGTTGCTACAAACATCGCTGAGACGTCTCTGACAGTGGACGGCATCATGTTTGTGGTGGATTCCGGCTATTGTAAACTGAAGGTGAAACCATTTGAAAGTGGAATCATTGACCTTAACTAGGAAACTCCACATCTGGTGTTAACATAAGTTTTAATTTGTGTTGTTTAGGTGTTCAACCCTCGCATTGGCATGGATGCGCTTCAGGTTTACCCCATCAGTCAAGCTAATGCAAACCAGCGGGCTGGTAGAGCAGGCAGAACAGGCCCAGGACAGTGTTACAGGTAAGGTCTTTTCACACAGTTCCTTAAAGGGATAATTCTTTATTAACACTTTAATAGGTACACCTCTCCAACTGCTTGTTAATGAAAGAGAATGGTCCAAATGAGAGAAATTATCCAGTGAGCGGCAGTTCTGTGGGCGCAAATTCATTGTTGATGCCCGAAGTAAGAGGAGAATGGCCAGACTGGTTCGAGCTAATATAAAGGCAACAATAACACAATTAAACACTCGTTTTAACCGAGGTATGCAGAAGAGCATCTCTGAATGCACAACACGTCCAACCTTGAGACAGATGGGATACAGCAGAAGAAGACCACACCGAGTTCAACTCCTGTCAGCTAAGAACAGAAAATTGGACAATAGAAGATTGGAAAAACGTTGCCTGGTCTGATGAGTCTTGATGTCTGCTGCAGCATTCAGATGGTAGGGTCAGAATTTGACATCAACAACATGAAAGCATGGATCCATCCTACATTGAACCTGCCAACGGTTTAGGCTGGTGCTGGTGGTGTATTGCTGTGGGGGATGTTTTCTTGGCATGCTTTCTGCCCATTAGTACCAGCTGAGCATCATGTCAACCTAAGGTATTGTTGCTGATCATGTCCATCCTTTTTTGACCAAAGTGGACCCATCTCCTGATAGCTACTTCCAGCAGGATAACGCTCCATGTCATAAAGCGCGAATCATCTCAGACTGGTTTCTTGAACATGACAATGAGTTCACTGTGCTCAAATGGCCTCCACAGTCACCAGAGCTCAATTCAATAGAGCACCTTTGGGATATGGTGGAACGGGAGACAGCAACTGCGTGATGCTATCATATCAATATGGACCAAAAACTCTGAGGAATATTTCCAGTACCTTGTTGAATCTATGCCACAAAGGAGTTCAGAAGGCAAAAGGGGGTACTAGTAAGGTGTACCTAATAAAGTGGCCGGTGAGTGTATATACTAAAGGAGAATGTGATATTACCCTTCTCACTCAGAGTTTGTTGTAGCAGGTTACCAACATTGACATTATACGTTAAGAAATTAAGAAAAGATGTCTCAGGACATCTTAAAAACATTTTGCTTTCTTTTGATGAAAAAAATCCCCTTTAATTAAAAACTACAAGGTAATAATAACGGGAAAAAGGTGAAGCATGTGCATGTAAAGCGTTTCATTTCTTCCCACCTTTATATTGTTTTTTTATTTGAATCAGTCAAAGGAGTCATCTAGGTGTCTCTGTATTATAAATACAAACCCTGGCCTCTCTTTGCTAAAACAGGAAGATGAACAGTGTGTAAATTAGCTTTAGTCAGATCTTCCCTCTCCCTTTTTTCTGAAACATCTATCAGGGAGGCAGAAAACTGCAGGAGGGGGACAGGACGGTAATCTAGAGAGGATTTCACGCAGTTTAATTTTTGTTTACACCTCTGAAAAATGTGAGACAAAGGCTCCGGTGGGCTTTTTGTCTGTGACCTTTTCCAAATCTGCACAGCCCGGAAGATGCGGCAACACGCTGCTTTGCGGTCACACAAAGGAAAACTCACACAAGGGATTGTTTTGCCTAACTGCAAGTGTTCCTGAATGCTTGCAAAAGTGTGTGGCACATGTCGGATTACTTGCAAATATCCTTTACTAAACATCTGTGCATCGAGAATCAATTCCGTTCTGCCGGACGCTTTATAATGTGGCCAAAATCGATGTGTGTGATGTGCATGTTGAATCTGCAACTCAAAAGCTCTGATTGCGGCACCTTCACTAAAGTCAGTAGGACTGATATGCATTAATGCATACGCTGTACTACAGAGCTTCCCAGGGTTCCGTCTTCACGCCATCTTCTGAGGGATTATCCATTTAGTTGAATTGCTGCGGAAATCTGCTGTTCTCTCAGATCTGTTTCTATGGAGCTGCAAGGAGAGCTGTGATATTTTAAGGTGCTCAGAAGTAGTTTGGAAATGGCTCTTTGTTATGGGCTTTCCACAAGATTTTCTAAAGGTTGGAGCATGGTAGGGAACTTTTTTTCAGTGTAGTAGAAGCATTTGTCATTTCCCCCAGCCTTTAATGGACATTTTGCATTAAATATTAGAGTTTCCGAGATGTATCACCAGTTTTGGTGTATTTCATTCCACTGCTTTCTTCTGAAATCAATTTGTTCATCAAACTGCTGCAGCGAAGCAGCAAAATCACAGCCAGTCAGATCATATTTCTTGTGTAATAGTCAAGTGCAGTGGATTTTTGGACTAATGAGATTACACTGCAGGTGGAGCTACCAACTAGGTGTGACAACACCTGTCTTGTCATTTCAAGTATTAATGTTTTTAGTTTGCTTTTATTTTGAGTTTTTTGGTTTTATTTGATTTTTTTATGCAAAGAGGTACACAAATCACATTGAAACGCATACAAAAACAAAGAACAGAGATAAAAAAAACTAACAAAAACTGTCAGATACAAGCAGGTGTGTGTACACATGTAAAGGTACTGGGTGGACAGGTCAAAGTACATAAATAAGAAAACAAAAAAATATATGTGCACACAGCAAGCATAACAGTAGAAATCGTATTATTATAGGTCATATATATCAAAAACTGAATATTATAAATAGAAATAAAACAGAATAAAACCATTGGTAGGGAATGACAACAATAATAGTAATGTAATGATGGTAAAAATTGACAACAATAATTATAAGAATGATAATAATAACACCACCAACTACTGCTACTACAACGACAATTACTACTACTACTACTACTACAAGGGCTACTATTAATGCAACAACAACTACTACAACAACAACAACAACAACTACTACAACTACTACTGTTACTACAACAACTACTACAACAATTACTGCTACCACTACTAAAAGGACTACTATTACTGTTACTACAACTACTTCAACAATCATTACTACTACTACTACTACTACAAGGACTAGTTTTACTGCAACAACATATACTACCAATACTACTACTACTGCTGCTGCAGTGACAACAACTACTACGACGACTACTATTACTAATACTACTACTACTACCACCTCTACAACTACTACGACAACGACTACTGTTACTACAACAACTACTGCAACAATCATTACTACTACTATTACAAGGACTACTATTACTGTTACTACAACAACTACTGCAACATTCATTACTACTACTATTACAAGGACTACTATTACTGTTACTACAACAACTACTGCAACATTCATTGCAATTAGTTCTTCTACTACTACTACTACAAGGACTACTGTTACTACAACTACTGCAACATTCATTACTACAAGGACTACTACAAGGACTACTATTACTGTTACTACTACAACTACTGCAACAATAAATACTACTACTACTATTACTACTACAAGGATTACAATTTCTGCAACTACTACAACTGCTGCTAATACTACTACTACTATTACTACAACAACTACTAAAACAATTACTACTACTACAAAGACTACTATTACTGCAACAACAACAACTACAACAACAATTAATATTACTACAATGGCTATTACTGCAACAAAAATATTACAACAATTACTACAACAGTTACTACAAGGACTACTATTACTGCAACTACTACTACTACTACAACATATTCTACTCCCACTACTAATACAACAACTGCTACTTCTACTGTTACTACAACAACTACTACAACAATTATTACTACTACCACTACTACTAACAACAACAACCTAAATAGTGACAATGGTGGAAATTCTACTAATGACAAACAATGGGGAGATAACAGAAAAGGAACAAGTCAGAACAGTAATAATAATAATAACCAATATAAAAGTATAAATCTTAATGATAATTTTCATAATATAAATGACTATTTAAATTTAAAAGAGATTTTTTTGGATTTTTTTTTACTTTGCTAGATTTATTTTAGTGCTTTGCCTAGTTAATATTTTATTGACCAACCTTTGTGTTTATGTAAAAAAAAAATTGTTATTTTTTTGTGCTATTTTTTTACATACACTAATGATGTCTATCGTAAATGCCTACCTTAATTTACAACATAGACTGATCTTTAAAAAAAAATCATATATTTTATTTAACATAAAAAAACAATTTTATTATTTTTAGAACAATAACCATTTGGTAACATGTTAAAGGTGCAGTTCAAAACCACAAAAAATCATTGCCCGCCCAATTGTTGATGCTGACCCTAAAATGAAATTCAGTGAAAACCATTGCGTCTATTTTTTCTTTTGTGTTAAAGCAACACAATGCTACGTTCCTCCCCCTTGTGGTTGATATGTGTAATTGCCTGTTATGCCTAGTTCACACTAGAGGATTTTAAGCCTGATTTGAGCCCGATTTGGAAGTTAACGAGCTCGCCGACAGATCGGGCTGTGATCGGCAAGAAATCTGCAGGTGCACGGCGCTCGCCGCTCTTTATGTGTGAACTACTGAACAACGCATCAACGAGGCTCGCTGACGCTTCGCCGACACCTCGCAGACGGAAATCCAACATTTCGCATGCTAAATATTCCAGAGCCGTCGGCCGACTCAACCCCACGTGTGGTCAGATGTAGTGACGAGCTGCAGCCAATGAGAGAGCATATCAGCATGAGCTGAATGGCTGTGTGTTTCTGAGCTCAGCAGAAACATCTGTGATTGGTCAGAATGGGCATCGGTGCACTCGCTTCATTCTGCGTTAGCACAGACATGAGAGTAGGATATATTAACAGTGGAACTAGAATCCTGTAACTATTAGAATGATCATACTGCTCATTCTGGCCGTTCTCATATAAAACGCCATATTGTCACAACATATTTACATTCAAAGCTATTATTGAGATATTAAAATTAAGCTTTGCATGTCTGGCATCATATTTAATGACACATTACCCTAAAAATATAATCTTATTTTGGTAATACAGCCTATAAATATGCAGTTAAGATACTAAAACACTTAAAGGTCTTGGCTTTCATTTTCACTTTCAAACAGGAGCTATTCGGTACAGAATATGCTGTTTTGAAAGATAAAGTAAATTGATGTTTTTGCCATTAGAAAGTTTTGTTTATGTTAGCAGGAAGTTGCCAGGCAAAAAAATGCACATATTTAAAGTCACAGTGAAAAGTATCAGACATGCATGCAGTCATTTTGACCAATATGGTATTTTAAGGCAGAAATGCTCAGTTCTTTACTGTTTTGTAATAAAAAAAAACAATGTCAGAAAGAAATACACTGATAGTTAGAAAACAGCAGGCTGTTATTTGTTAGTTTTATTTTAAAGACTTGTACAATTACAAAAATTAACTCTCTGTATATCTATCCACTCGAAGCTTGCAGATGAGTGATTAATGCGCTGATGAATCAGCTGATTTGATGATGTTTTTAAATGCTTTCTCCAAAGCTTGAAACGCTGTCAGTGATGTCATCAGCACACAAGCAGCCAATAGTGTTCAGCTTTTTCTGACGACTCCTCCCTCAAAATTTCATTGGCTGTGGTTTGGTAGCTTGAATGAGCTGTTGGGGAATGAGATGTTGTCAGATCATGTAGTGTGTGACCCCCCTCTTGTGAATCATTCACAGAGTGTTGCGTAGTGTGAACACCACAGAGATTAAAAGACACAAAGTCAAGTCATGTAGTGTGAACGGCACAGCGATCTGCTGATGTTTTAAATCCTGTAGTGTGAACTAAGCTTTAGCAACAAAGCAAATCAGACTGTTCCACTCATAGCTATTTCTCTATCACACATAATTAGATGCAATATTTAAGGCAAAAGGAGGCAGATCTGGTAGCCACAGCAGCAGAAATCATCTATTTAACATTTAATCTATCCCAGATCTAATTTAAGAAGTGTTATTTTAAGGTAAAAGCATGAACTGGCCAGTGAGTTTGACCCTTCTTTCCTTTGTGTCTGTTCTTTTAAGGTTATACACACAGAGCGCCTTCAAGAATGAAATGCTGACCACCACTATTCCAGAGATTCAGCGCACTAACCTGGCTAATGTTGTGCTTTTGCTCAAGTCACTGGGAGTTCAAGACCTCCTGCTCTTCCACTTCATGGACCCGCCCCCAGAAGACAACATGCTGAACTCCATGTATCAGCTGTGGATCTTGGGTGCACTCGACAATACAGGTGAGACTACCAGCCTCTGGCACTGCCCTGAAATAACATGTTTACTGTTGTATATTTTTATATGTATATCTAATTAAGTCTTAAAGGAACACAAAGGCTCATTTTACATCTCCACTATACAGTTAAACATGTAAGTTTTACCATTTTGAAGTCTATTCCACTGATTTCCGGGTCTGGCAGGAGAATTCTTAGCTTAGCATTGATAATTGTATCCAATTAGACCATGGAAACTTAGCTAATGTAACTACAGAGGAGTCAAGCTTTAAATAAGAAAATTATTGAAACGCTTCGGTCATTTTTGAGCGTGATGCTAATGGTCTAATTCAATTTAATTATCTATGCTAAGCTAAGCTAAAATGTATACATGCATACTATATAAAACTTAAAATGAGTCTATTATTTTGGTATTGTTTATAGTTTGGCAGCATGTGTTGTTTATAGTTTGGCACCCTCACAGCAAGAAGATCGCTGGTTCGAGTCCTGCCTGGGCCAGTTGGTGTTTCTGTGTGGAGTTTGCATTTTCTCCTAGTGTTGACGTAGGCGTGGTATAAATGAATTAAGTATACTAAACTGGTTGTAGTGTGTGTGTGTGTGTGTGTGTGTGTGTGTGTGTGTGTGTGTGTGTGTGTGTGTGTGTGTGAATGAGTGTATGGGTGTTTCCCAGTACAGGGTTGTGACTGGAAGGACATCTGCTGCGTAAAACATATGCTGGAATAGTTGGTGGTTCATTCCACTGTGGCGACCTCTGAAATAGAGACTAAGCTGAAGGAAAATGAATGAATTTGTCCATGCATTCAACAATTAACCAACAACAGCCACAGTTTTAGTTTCCAACATTCACTTTTTGTGATCAAATTATTTACTTATGCACAAAATTAAGTCCAGTAATACATCTTTTTTATTCATATATATATACAGCTCAAGAAGAAGAAAAGTTTGTTTTAATTTCTAGGATGCTGTCTTTGGTTTTACTTGTTAAGATCAATGTTTATTTATTTATTCATTCATTTATTCATTTTCCTTTGGTTTAGTCTTTATTTCAGAGGTCGCCACAGCGGAATGAACCGCCAACTATTCCAGCATATGTTTTACAAGGCGGGCGATCTTCCAACCGCAACCCAGAACTGGGAAACACCCAAACACACAAACTCATACACTACGGCCAATTTAGTTCATTCAGTTCACCTATAGAGCATGTCTTTAGATCGTGGAAACAGGAGCACCCGGAGGGAACCCACGCCAAAACGAGGAGAACATGTCCAGCCAGGACTCGAACTAGCGACCTTGTTGCTTTGAGGCGACAGTGCTAGCCACTGAGCCACCATGCCGTCCGAGTTGGATTTTTATGGTCAAGTGTATTATTGGAAAAAAGCATTTTATTATGTTTTACTGATGCATATTTATATGAACAACTTTTTGTTCAAAATTATGTGATGAACGAACATATTTGCCTGTAATTTTTTTTTGTAGCATATTCATTTTGCCAGTGTTTGGATATTTCAGTGTTTGAAGATAACTGACGCTATTGACATTATTTTAATTTGGGGATGAAACTCTAGAGTGTAACTTGCATTCTAGCGGAGTAGATTTAAGCTTGCGAAGCGCTGCTGTGGAGTATTAAGGTCTTACCCAAAGTTCAGCTGTAGCAAGTGAAGTAAAACTGTCAACGTGACCAGAGAGGGATCTCAATCTCATTTTCTGCGTATCTCTCGGAGGGTTTGTGGGGATTTGACTATGTGGCACACTTTTCCCATCCAGCTCTCGTCTCGTGTTAACAGCAGATTATTTCTGATTAAGGCTTACCTGCCCAAATATCTCTCTCTCCCTGGCTTTTCACAGCGCTCCCTCGCTAATCTTCTTAGTCTGTCAGGTAATCTTTGAAATCGGAGCTTCTCAAAAGTTTGATCAGAATCCCAAAGTGGAAGCGTTTTCCCAGCGTCAGCACTTTTCAAAGAGGCGCTTTATAATCCCTTTTGACTTTTGCCTGTGTTTGAGAGTGTGTTTTCTTCTCGTGTCTGTCTCAGGCGCTCTGACACCCACCGGGCGGCTCATGGTGGAGTTTCCTCTGGATCCGGCTCTGTCTAAAATGCTGATCGTGTCTTGTGACATGAGCTGCAGTGCTGACATCCTCATCATCGTCTCCATGTTGTCTGTGCCGTCCATCTTCTACAGGCCAAAGGTACACTGGAAAAAGAATACATTGCAATATTTACATTTGTTTTCAGCAATATAGACTGTTCACTTTAATCTTTCGGCCTGTAAATGTTCTGTATACATCTATAAGTGCTCAAATCTGCCGTTACTCATCTAGGGTCGAGAGGAGGAAAGTGACCAGGTCAGAGAGAAGTTCTCCGTGCCTGAGAGTGACCATCTGACCTACCTCAACGTTTACCTGCAGTGGAAGAACAACAACTATTCCAGCATCTGGTGCAATGATCACTTCATTCACACCAAAGCCATGCGGAAGGTACGTCAGCCTGAGGCATCCCTCTCAGGCCCCGTTTACACTAGTGCGTTTTAGTTTTAAAAATGGCGTTTTAGAATGAAAATGATCAGCGTCCACTAGGGATGTAACGGTATCAGAATTTCACGGTACGGTAATACCTCGGTATGAATGTCACGGTACGGTATTTATTGAATCATTTACAGGAAAAAACAAAACTTATGAAAATACTCCAAAAAAGTGCCAAAAGTGTCAATGACATACAAATTAGTCATCTATCTGTAAGCTTTGAAACAGGAACTTCAATTTTAATAACAAAAAAATATTAAACCATGTAAAAAAATTAAGTTTCAATTTAGTATTGTTGAAAACTCATCACATTCAACATTTAATCACTCACTCACTTAGAGATGGGTTTAAAGGAAAATTATCATATAAATATAATCTGGTAAAAGCTGGTATCTCTGGGTATTTACAATGTCCCCTGCAACAGAAAAAAACCCTCTCATTTGGGACTGAGGTTTCTGGGACAAGAGAGATATGACTTGGCCCAGGTTGACAGCAGTGGGTAACGTTGTGCATTGTCTTTCCCCCACTTGAGAGGACAAACCATGAGTGAGATAGAGATCTCATGTCTGCATCAATCTGAACAGTGTGCTGTGTTTCTGCAATGCCCATGACTGATTATTAGTCGTATTCCCCAACTTGCAGGCACGTGCACACACAGGGCTCAACCTGTGCAGTGCACATGCCCTTTTTAGTCTTGGATAGAAAGTTCCCTTCCAAAATGATCAAAAGTGCCCCCGCGACGCGACATACCCTCCGTCCCCGCTTTACAGTACGCGCGAGACAACACAGCTGATCAGAACTCGCGCGATAACACCGCTATTCAGTACGCGCGTGACAACACAGCTGATAAGAACTCGCGCGACAACACAGCTGATAAGAACTCGCGCGACAACACCGCTATTCAGTACGCGCGCGGCGACAACACCTGCTTTAGGGTTTTCCAGCTCTTTTTCATCCCTGCTTCTAGCAGCACACTCCATTTCCGCATTACTGGATCTGTAGCGACAACAGACCGCAAGGGATTATGGCCAAGCCTGGGCTGATGGGAATTGTAGTTTTTGCTACCTCCCTTTCGCTTCATTCGCCTGAGCAAATTTTCTCAGAAGATCTATAGTTTTACCGAGTCATGCGACTACGGTAATATTGAAAAAAAATAATATTGCGGTATGACGGTATTTACAATACCGTTACATCCCTAGCGTCCACACTAGCGTTTCCCCCAGCGTTTCTGAACAGCTCTCCGTCCACACCAAAACGACTGAAACGCACATCACGTGACCACACACACACTCTCTGGCATGCGCTGCAGCATTTCTACCCAGATGAGAGCTGTGCTGGTCGGACTGCTCAATAAAGATCTACAGCTGGATCTAATCTCATTATATTTGCTAAACGTGATATTTAATTATGTTGGCTTGAGAAAGCCAACATACTGTTATGCTACTCTGTCCTTGAAAACAAACGCATCTCCTCCTAGGCCGTTCATGCCACAAGGCCCAAATGTTGTCAAAATGTGTCTTCTACATTCAAGATTGTTGCTATATCTCCTCATGCCTATAAGACTTATTGTTTTTAATAAAAAATGTTAAATATTACATTTTTATAATCCGAGCATATAAAAAAATTATACAAGCCCCAAATTTGGCCAAAAGCTGTATTAAGATGCGTTATATTTTGTTGCTATATATTTAAGGTTTATCAGACTTACAGTTTTCCAATAAATAATTTTTAAGCATTATTTTTCTCAAAATATGGCAAGCCATTTTTGACTTAAACTCCATATTTTTTTACTGATATGGCAAGCCATTTTTGCATGTATCACTTTCACACTTATTAAGCATTGTCTTTTCAAAAAAATACGGCAAGCCATTTTTACATAATGTTCATTCCCTTAGTCCCTTTATTAATCAGGGGTCACCACAACGGAATGAACCGCCAACTTATCCAGCATTTGTTTTACACAGCGAATGCCCTTCCAGCCGCAACCCAACACCAGGAATACATAATGTTCAAGTCCAGTTTTTGACACTCATAAAGACTGTCATAGAAACATTGGGGTTGATTAAGATCACTCATATTGCCAAGAAGCTTTGATGTATCATCACTAACCTGTCAAATGTCCCCATAGCAATAAAACAGTATAACCTAGCAACCATTTAAAAATAGCATACATCAGAACATCGTAGGGACCTGGGCATTGGCTTGTTTGACTCATGCTAGCAAATGGGACTTCCTGTGTACTATGCATGGTAAAAATGATAATGGAAGCCAAGTGCTAATAACGATTAGCTACATGCTATGAATGATTATCTAAATGCAATGACATATTCTAGAAATGCCTACTAAGTATTAGCATTTGATCAAACATGTACACGAGCATTGCCATTTAGCAACTGCTTAGCAACCACCTAACAATGCCATAATTGTTTTAGCAACTGCCTAGCAACCACTTAGCAACCGCCGCCGTGCTTCCTGCCAACTGCCATTCCCAGTCCTAGCGCAGTGTCTTTGGCTTTCTCAAGCCAACATCAAATTTTATCAATAAACTTTAGTTTATCTTGTTGTCTTTATCTAACGACATATTCCCTGACTTTGATCTTTTGAATCGATTACTTGTTCTCAGGTAACGTGTTTCGGCTGAGCGCAAAGAATAGTTAATAATTAATATAACCACGTAGACTACATTCTGCATATTGACTGATCGTTTGCCTTCATTTCCTATAATGTATAAACTTACTGTGCGTTATACTTTCATAATGGCTATTATTTATAATTAAAACTGACATTCAGCCAAGCAGAGGCTATGTTTCGTATTTTCAATGAAAATGAAAGGAGGCAGTTGTTATAGGCTCCATTTTATTATAAATATGCACACAGTGAAGATGCAGCACGACGCCTCAACATTTCTGCTGTCTGTTAAGTTGTTAATATCAAAATGAAAATAGGCAGTTCCTTAAATCATGTTTTAATTTTATTGTTGAGAAAGTTAAACAATGCAGCCAGGATGATGTGAATAAGGTTATAAAGTACACCGTTCCCTTTGAAGATTTACCCGTGTCCTCGGTAGTCTGTTTTCCATATCAAACTTGCAAAGTATCAAAAATATCAAATGTCTGAACTTACAAGGAGAGGCTGCGAGACTGAACTGCATGTGTAGGCTACTTAATATTGAGGAAAATCCCCAGTCAGAGAGGGGAATGTCGGCAGCCCCGCCTCCGTTTTCAGATGTCTCCGTTTTCCCACATCCACACTGAGACGGAGCAGCAGCGTTTTAGAATGAAAACGGCCTCTTCAGCGTTTTTGAAACGCTTCGTTTTCGGCGCTCGAGAACTTCCGTGTAGTGTGGACGGTTGGCGTAACCGTAGCAAAACTTATGCGTTTTAAAACGAAAACACACTAGTGTAAACGGGGCCTCAGTTACTCAAATGATTCCCTTTTAGGTGCTATATGTAATGATTCTTACTGTTGCATAAAAATACTATCATATCTTTGTTGATATTTAAGAAACATATTAACTCGTTTCGTGAAAAGAAACCAGATTCAAGCAATTTGTTCGTCTGCACCACTGATGTGTTTATCACATCAGTAACAACCGTGACAGAAAAATAATAGAAGGGAATAATATTTCTAAAGGAGCTGTTGAGATGGAATTGAACCAGATTTTGGTTAAAGTACAAACATCAACACAAAACAGAACAAATCTGAAAAATAAGATATGTGTATTAACAGAGGAATGACCCAAAGACAAAGTACTGAACTACTGAAACGTATTTAATACTTCATATAAAAGGCTTTTTTGGTGATGGCAACTTAAAGACGCCTGCAAAAAACAGAAATGTGCGCACATCTAAAAAATCTCGAAGGCTGGTGCTCCATCAAAAATAAACATTGTAGCGAAAGATCAAAAGAATATCGGCACACTGCCACTTTAGCTCTCAAAAGTCTTTAATATCACTCACAACATTTCGACCGACATGGTCTTCATCAGATAAAGCAATACAAATGGGAGTACTCAAGAAAGAGTGAAACAGCTCTACACACAACACCTGCAGTCAATCATCACTATCAGCCAACAAGCCAGTAAACAGGAACATTTACACACAACAGTGACAATATTAGATACATACATATCATTACAAAAACGATTTAAAATACACATCCAAATGTTTGCTTACTTGGAGACAGAGTATTCAATCTACAGGGTTGGCCATTTAAATGGATACACCTTAATAAAATGGGAATGGTTGGTGATATTAACGTCCTGTTTGTGGGACATTAGTATATGTGAGGGGGCAAACTTTTCAAGGTTGGTGGTGACCATGGTGGCCATTTTAAGGTTGATCCAACTTTTGTTTTTTTCAATAGGAAGAGGGTCATTTGACCATCAAACTCATTGGGAATGTCACAACAAAAACCATGGTGTGCTTGGTTTTAATGTAACTTTATTATTTTATGAGTTATTTACACATTTCTGACCACTTATAAAATGTGTTCAATGTGCTGCTCATTGTGTTGGATTGTCAATGCAACCCTCTTCTCCCACTCTTCACACACTGATAGCAACACCGCAGGAGAAATGCCAGCACAGGCTTCCAGTATCCCTAGTTTCAGGTGCTGAAGAACTACTTGGAGATTTCAGCTGCTGTCTGGGCTTTCACTGCCTTTCTACACCTCCCTTTCTTCATGTGTTCAATACTTTTACCTTGTGTCATTTCATTCTATTACAGATTACTTAGTTTGTAAACTAATTAGTTTTGTTTTCTTTGCGGATATGGATTTATGTGGCTGTTACCAACATCTGGGGAAAATTTCAAGTTAACAGCACTTTTAGAAACACATTGACTGAGAAAAATGATGATGTGTTGATACTTATTTTCCCCACTGTAAATTAGAAATGTCTAATAAAGTGAAAATTAGAATGAAGTGCAATTAGAAATATTAATGTCAATCTTTTGGTTTAACTGTATATGTCTCTAAAAGCTGATGTGCATTATGTCAGCACGTAATTAAGCATATCTAATATTTTAATAACTATGTGTGTGTTGTGGCACAGGTGCGTGAGGTGCGAGCTCAGCTCAAAGACATCATGGTGCAGCAGAAAATGAATCTGATCTCCTGCGGTTCAGACTGGGACGTGATCAGGAAGTGCATCTGTGCTGCATACTTTCACCAGGCTGCTAAATTAAAGGTACATGACCATTTAGCAAATTTGTCAAATAATTCAGTTATATCACTCAGCACAGGATATTTTGCTGACCTGTGTTTGTGTGTTTAGGGAATTGGAGAGTATGTGAATGTGAGAACCGGGATGCCCTGTCATCTGCACCCCACCAGCGCTTTGTTCGGGATGGGCTACACCCCTGACTACATCATCTACCATGAACTGGTCATGACCACAAAGGTACTACTTCCTCCTCAGTCCGTTAATGTGTTAGTTAGTTTGAATTACAATTTGCTATAACTGTTGATGCACATGCTCTAATACCATTTGACACCAAGCTGTAGTCAATTCAACTTGTAATATGGAAATGATAAGAAGAAGAATAATATTTAAATAAGCAAACAAACAAATTAATTAATAAATAATTTAATTTAGCACCATTGTGTGGTGAATGCAACTTGTAATATTGCAATAATAAATAAATAAATAAATAAGCAAACTAACAAATAAGCTTATTACTTAATTAAGCACCAGGCTGTGGAATTCTACTTGTAATGTTGAAATATTGAAAAACTATAATAATAATAATAATAATAATAATAATAATAATAATAGTAATAGTAATAATAATAATAATAATAATAATAAATAAGCAAATAAACAAATGCATTATTTCATTAATTAAGCACAAAACTGTGGTGAATTCAACTTGTAATATTAAAATATTGAAATAATAAATAAACAAAAAAAAATACTAATTACTTAATTAAGTACCAAGCTGTGGAATTCTACTTGTAATGTTGAAATATTGAAAAAATATATAATAATAATAATAATAATAACGAAAATAAATAAGCAAATACATTATTTAATTAATTAAGCACCAAGCTGTGGCGAATTCAACTTATAATATTGAAATACTATTAATAATAATGATAATGATGATAATAATAATAATAATAATAATAATAATAATTATAATAATAATAAATAAGCAAGCAAACAAACAAATAAGTAAATAGATTGAATAATTAAGTAAGTAATTTATTTATTATTTGTATTTATTAATAAGACTTTTATTTGTTGTCAAAAAATTTTATGTATTTGGTTTTAAATGGTGTAAAAAACACTTTTATAGTTAGAGGAATTATAATTTATAAAATGTTCGAAAATTAAACCCTGGAAAGATTTTTTTTAAATCAATTTATAGTAACACATGCTACTGAAAATGATCAGTTTATGGTGAGTTTTTTGAAAGTGAAAACAAGTAATGGAAATAAAGTTTATTATAAATCTTTTTCGCCCCCCCAAAAATAAGTTATTTTAAGCTGACATAGTTACAGTGTAGCTATTCATTTAACTACTGAGTAATATAAGGTAATTAAATGTATTTACTATATGGTTGGGGTTAGAATGTGGGTTAGTTACTTTATAAATAACTTATTGTAATATAGTAAGTGCATGTAACATGTGTAACTAAGTCACCTTAAATTAAAGTGTAACAAAAAAACAAACAAACATAATTTTAATGATATACTCATTAACAAATTTCAGTCATCTAATATGTTCTAGTGTACTGTCCATCATATACACTGCCTGATAAAAGTTTTGTCATTGATCCCAATTGTAAGAGCAAGAAATAATAACTTCTAGTTGATCATTTGGAAAAGCGGCAGAAGGTAGATTTTTCTGATGCATCATCTGTTGAACTGCATCCCAATTACCACAAATACTGCAGATAACCTACTGGAACCCGCATGGACCCAAGATTCTCACAGAAATATACATTGCTCCAGTATTGTCCAGCCCAGTCACCAGAAATGAACATTATTGAGCATGTCTGGAGTAAGATGAAGAAAGAGGCATTGAAGATGAATCCAAAGAAACTTAAGGAGCTCTGGGAGTCCTGCCATTCCAGATGACTTTACTATTTGAGTCATTGCAGAGATGTATGGATGCAGTCCTCCAAGCTTATGGGAGTCATACACAATATTAAATCTTTTTCCGCTGCAGCATGACTTTTTATTCTATAATGTACATTATTTCTGTGTAGTGACAAGATTTTTGTCTAAGCAAAGTCAGACCTTACTGTCCTGATTAAATTATTAGAAATCAAGGCATGATCATGTTTTATTTTGGTAAAATAAGTGTAATCTAGAGGCATTTGTCTTTCATATAAGCCACTTCTGATACCAAGTGATCGACTAGAAGTCAAGTTATTATTTGTTGTTCCTAAAGCTTGGCTAGGCAACAAGACTTTAGTCAGGTAGTGCACTATGGAGTCCTGGTGATCATTGATTTGTTGACGTGTGTGTATATTTGTGTTTCAGGAGTACATGCAGTGTGTGACGGCAGTGGATGGTGAGTGGCTGGCTGAGCTGGGACCAATGTTCTACAGCATCAAACACGCAGGGAAGAGCAGACAGGTGCGCAAATTCAAATCACACCCAACACTTAATAAGAGTGTGCAGTATTCATCACCTGCATTGTTTTAACAATGTGCCAGCTGATTATGAAGTGTCACTTAATTTGGGGGAATAAAGCACACATCTTGAGAGCCCAAAAGCATTCACTGCACGATAAAGCCTATTAGAATGTTATGAAAGCGAACAAATTAATTTCACCGAAGTAAGTATATAATATTCCTGAATATCAGTATGTTGGCCTGATTGCATAATTGTTGTGGATTTAAGATTACAGTTCAACAAATAAGAGGTCAGAAAGCTACATTCTAGGATAACACTTCAGATTAATTAACAATTCATACCATTTACAACTGGCTTATTATCTGCCTGTTATTAAAATATTAACTGTTTATCAGCACTTATAAAATATTAACTTATTCTATTTCCTTAATCCTACCCAATACCTAAACAAAACTACTACCATACTAAGTATTAATAGGCAATTAATTGGTAATTTATTGAGCTAAAAGTCTTAGTTAACACTTAGCTAATATCGTGAATTAATTATTAAAAATAATTTATAAACTATTTTAGAAATTTTGTCTTTTGTTTTGCATTTTGTCAATGATAATGGATATATCCGCACCTGTACGATTGCTCGCATAGAGATATTAAAGACTGAGAGGGTGTTGCACATCGAACGAGAAGCCAACCACATCGCACCGTTTTTTTTTTTTTTTTAATGAGTTTGCGCACACCGACTGATAATAAACAATAAAAAACAATGTAAAGATGTGACTTTCTATGGTGGCACTTCATGTGGAGAAGATTTAGATCAGGTTTACCATATGTTTGCAAAAAATGTTCTTCTCTCTCAGCTGCCATTGTTGTGTTTGTGTCACGCTGCTTGCAGTTACACCTATTTACAACCCTGGCTACTTCAGCGTAGGCATTGGATGACAACCAGTTTTAAGGTTTACTGCGGTTTGGAAAAGTCAAGGTTTTAAAATAAATTTCTGTTATACTGTTCCTGCAGTATAATTTTAACATGTCATTTTATTTAGCTTTTTTTAAGACGACAAAATCTCCATCAGAAAAGGACCCTTCAAATCAAAAGCTATTGAACATTTGAAAAACAAATCGCTTATAAAGTAACATATGCTTGATACTATAGACATGAATAGTGCCTTGGCTTACTGAATATTCAAAGAAAATAATGATGTCCAAAGATGTCTTTTCAAGTTGTAAAGAAATATGTGTTGAAACTAATGCAGATAGCAGAAGTCATTGATTTATTTTAATCGCTTGCCCTGATCCAAAATATTTGAAATGTTTCTTAAAATAAAAAACATCCTGTTAAATGGGGAAAAAAATATGCTTTCTTACCCAGACTTTAAAAATATATATAACAAAATATTTTAGAGCAGTAATCTACCGTGAAACCATGATATTTTAATCAGAGATTATAATACCATCAGAATCTTATACCTGTCCTTGCCTTCTGCAGTGTGAGGGGAAAAGAATAAAAAAGAAAAGTATATCGAGACTTTTATCTCTGATGTACCATGCTAATAGTGCTTTAAGACTAGTTTTGTGGTCCATGGTCACATTTATGCAGTTTTCTGTCACTTACCTTAAAATTAATCTGCCATTTTGACCAAATCTTTTGAAAGAACAACTCTGTTAAGCTTCATACAGTGCATCCGGAAAGTATTGATAACGCTTAACTTTTTTCACATTTTTATTTTATTTTTCAGCCTTCTTCCAAGATGGATTAAATTAATTTATTTCCTCTTAATTGTACACACAATACCCCATAATGACAATGTGGAAAAATAGTTAATAAAAATAAAAAACCTGAAAAATCACACGTACATCAGTATTCACAGCCTTTGCTCAATACTTTGATGATGCACCTTTGGCAGTAATTACAACCACAAGTCTTTTTGAATTTGATGCCACAGGTTTGGCACACCTGTCTTTGGGAATTTTTGACCATTCCTCTTCGCAGTACCTCTCAAGCTCTATCAGGTTGGATGGGAAGCGACGGTGTTCAGCCATTTTCAGTTGTCTCCAGAGATATTCAATAGTCTTTAGGTCTGTAGGTCTGGGCTCTGGCTGGGCCGCTTAAGGAAATTCACCGAGTTGTTGTGAAGCCACTCCATCGATATTTTGGTGCTGTGCTTTGGGTCATTGTCCTGCTGGAAGATAAACCATCACCCCAGTCAAGAGCACTCTGAAGCAGGTTTTCATTCAGGATGTCTCTGTACATTGCTGCATTCATCTTTCCCTCTATCCTGACTAGTCTTCTAGTTCCTGCTGCTGAAAAACACCCCCACAGCATAATGCTGCCACCACCATGCTTCACTGTAGGGATGGATTTAACCTGGTGATGAGAGGTGCCTGGTTTTCTCCAAATGTAATGCCTCGCATTCACTCTAAAGAGTTCCATTTTAACTAAGGCCCCTCTCCCCCAATCACTCAGCTTAGATAGCCGGCCAGCTCTAGGAAGAGTCCTGGTGGTTTCAAACATCTTCCACTTACAGATGATGGAGGCCGCTGTGCTTATTGGAACTTTTAGAGGAGCAGAAATGATTCTGTAACCTTCCCAAGCCTTGTGCCTCGAGACAATCCTGTCTCAGAGATCTATAGACAATTCCTTTGTCTTTATGCTTGGTTTGTGCTTTGACATGCACTGTCAACCCTGAGGCCTTATATAGACGGGTGTATGCCTTTTCAAATCATGTCCAATCAACTGAATTCACCACAGGGAAACTCCAATTGAGCTGCGGAAACATCTCAAGAATGATTAGTGGAAACAAAATGTACCCGAGTTCAATGTAAAGCTGCACGGCAAAGGCTGTGAATACTTATGTACATGTGATTTTTCAGCTTTTTTATTTTTTTATAAATTTTCAACAATTTCTAAAAATCTTTTTTCACATTTTTAGATTTCTGAGGAAATAAATAAATTTAATCTATTTTGTTTTGGCTAGAATAAAAGCAGTTTTAATAAAAAAAAATCCTAGTTAAGCCTTTAAAGGTCACTATAAGCTGATTACTAGTATCTTGAAAAATATCTAGTCATCATGGCAATGATAAAAAAATGAATAATTAGAAATGAGTTATTAAAACTATTATGTTTAGAAATGTGTTTACAAAAACAAAACTTTATGTTAAACACAAATTAGGGAAAAATATACAGGCGGGGCTAATAATTCAGAAAGGCTGATAATTCTGACTTGAACTGTATATGTCAAAATAAACTACTGGTTTGTGTTTGCTAATTTCTGATTTTTCTTCCAGGAGAACCGAAGGAGAGCCAAAGAGGAGATCACCAACATGGAGGAGGAGATGTCTCTGGCACAAGAGCAGATCCGAGCGCGGAAAGAGGAGCAGGACAGGAAGAACAATCTGGGCAGCGTCAGGTACTTCAGCCATCCAAAAAACACAGCCGTCACTCACACTTCAGAGTCACTTTCTGCACTTTAGAGCCGCCGATCACATTCACAAAAAATCGGAATCTTCCTATTTAGAGGGAAGCCATCAAATGACTGGCGTGCTGAAATACTAATGTCGCAATTTTTGGGAAGACTATTATCCCCCTCACACACCCTCCTCATCTTGTTCCTCACCTTGTCTTCTCCATGATGAGCTTTTCTCACCTCGCGTCTCCACAGGAGAGAAAAAGAAATAATATTGACTCTTGTCTGACCCCCATTACTGTAGCAATTTAAATTGTGCCGCCTCGGATGGGGAGAAGAGAGACAGACGCTAATTTTCAGACTAATCCGGGAAATTAATTTTTACACACACACCTGTCAGCTCCACAAAAAGCGGAAAATGTGTGCTGTAAAATAACACTTCATTAATTAATCAGGATTTTTATCGCTGTTTCAAAGCCTTCGGCTGGCCCGTCCACGTGATGGACGTCCTGACAATAATCACATTAAAAGTGAGGATTAGACTTTTGATTTGCATGATGGGGAGACGGATAATTAAGGTGCCGGCCTCCCTCTTGGGTTCTGACGCCTTGGTGGGGTTTTAAATAAGCTGATAGGAACGCGCAGTCTGATCTAAGATGAAATCGTAAAACAGAACTCATCTCATCTCCCCTGACCTGAATCCAGCTGAACCCATAGGTCATTTAGAGGACGTTTAACTTTTCATCCAAAGAATATCTTTCAAAATATTTGCAATTTTAGTGCTAGGAAGTTATTTATAAAAATTTGGGTTATTGTTTGCTTATTGGCCAAAACAAAAGAGTCTCTATTGGCCACATACACGCTTGATGGCTCGTTTCTAGTGAGAGGTACAGTACTGTATGGGTCGGTACGGGTCACCTGGTGTATGACAAAGTTTCAGACAATGTCATTTTTACTCGAAATGTCTGCAGTAAGGCTGTACGGGTGGTTCACATATCATATGAGAAGCACTTCTTACAAAACAAATGCTTTGCACACTTGTGTATAAATGTTTATTACTAACCTTTCTATGGACATGATTTAATTATAACTGCAGATTAATGACAGTGCGAAATAGCCTACTGTAACATCTGCAGTTATATAAAATAAGTAAATAAATGCAACATATATGAACCCCTAAAGCCTCTTACAGTGTCATGTATGTTACCAAATACAGAAAAACTGCACACAGCATACATTTAGCCCTTATTTGGCTTAAAAATAACATGCATTGTGTGATTGTGCTCACCAATGCGAAAAATGTCATTTTTAAAGGCAAGGCAAGTTTATTTATATAGCACATTTCATACAAAGTGGTATTTCAAAGTGCTTTACATAAACAGGAATAAAAGACACAAGTATAAATAAAATTAAAACAAATAATATTAAAACAGAAGTAAACAGTGTAAAGACAGTCAATGATACACATTTCATTCATTCATTAATTCATTTATTTTCTTGTTGGCTTAGTCCCTTTATTAATCTGGGGTCGCCACAGCGGAATGAACCGCCAACTTATCCAGCAAGTTTTTACGCAGCGGATGCCAGCCACAACTTATCTCTGGGAAACATCCACACACACATTCACACACACACTTATACACTACGGACAATTTAGCCCACCCAATTCACCTGTACCACATGTCTTTGGACTGTGGGGGAAATCGGAGCACCCAGAGGAAACCCACGCGAAGGCAGGGAGAACATGCAAATTCCACACAGAAACACCAACTGAGCCGAGGTTCGAACCAGCTGTTACTGTTCCTGTTACAGGCTCTTGCTGTTAGGCGACAGCACTACCTACTGCGCCACTACCATTCTGGTGATCACCCCCTCCTCTGTGGACTTTTGCGGTATCTATTAACCTATTGGACGTCTCCCAACAGATTTAATTTTTCACTTTAAGTTGAAAAGTTAAGCTTTACAGCTCTACTTGCGTGCCCCCCAATTTCAACTTCCCTTTGGAAGTAAATCGCACGGCCCCTGATTGCTTTAGCTAGCCAAATGTAATAAAAGGTCTTGATCTCAGCCAGACCCTTGAGACTTTAACCCCACCCCCGGTATTCACCCCCACGGGTGCAATAACTAGTTCAACCACAGGGTGTGAAACTTACATTATGTACCTTTAATGCTGCATTTACACCAGACTTACATGATTTACCAGATTTACATGTTAAGTCAATGCAAAGATGCGAATAGACATCCTGCGGCACGATACGCCAAGTGATGCAACGCAAATGACGTGGCATGAGTTAAACGTTTTGCGCAATTGACATGCTTAACTTGGGTTTCGTGCGAATTGCTCGAGTTGGAAAATCTGAACTTCAGTGAACATTTGCACCGCATTAACTAATCAAGAGCTTTCTCTTGTGGGGAACTGATGACGTACCTCCTGTTGTTGCTGTTCCTGGGGGAAATCCTCCTGCCTACACCGGACAACAGTTAATCAAAGTGGGCTTGGCTCAGTCGGAAGCACCGCTGAAAGCCTCCATCATCCAGGTACAGTGGCTGGAGGAGTTTATAAACTCACAGAGCTGGGTGCACCTCAGAATGGATCTAGTGGACTCGGGAACGGCTCCGAACGAATAGACAGTGTTTTTCAGCCTTCATAAAGCACATAAACACAGCTATTCTCTTAATAAAATCCATGTTAGCCATTTAGTAATGAAACTATAGTCACCAGGCAGACAAAAGCCCTGCCCATGATGCAAATCCACGACTGTTAAGTGAATTTGATGTGCCAACGAAGCAAATTTGATGCGGGAATGAAGCGAGCAAACTCAAAATGATCACGCGTTTATTTACGTGTGGATAGCGCTTTATCCACGCGTACCGTGTCTGATGTGAACACAGCATAATACTGTGTGAGAATAACCTGTCTTTCTACTTAATTTTACTTATTATTTCATTCCTTGGTGAATCACTTCTTAATGCTTTATTTATTCATAAACTTTTTAATTCTTCTTCTTATTGTAGTTTATTTAGGTGAACACCTGCTGTTCCTAAAATTGTGCTTTATAAATAAACTTTGATTTTGGCTTTAAATTTTTTAACGAACTATCACTTTAAAACAACCAAGCGGGATATCGGAGACATTTTGCAACTCTAATTAGTCAAATGGAGTTAATTGTAATGTTAGTTAAGAGTAAAACTAGACAATTGGCTGCACGTTGAATCGGGAGTCTGGAAGAAAGAGAAGGTGATGGAGGTGTGAGGAGTGTGTGTGCTTGGAGGGTCACGGCCTGATGGATGTAATTGCTGGCGGTGTGAGGACGAGAGCGCCGCGCACTGCTGTAATTAAAGATGATAGATGGCCCTGTCAGCTACATCAGACCCGTGTCCCGCAGGTCCCTACAGAGACACAAAAAAACTGTCCTTTTCTCTCTGCCCCGAGCTCCTTGTCACCCTCTGTCTGTTCTTCTCATTTAACCTCAGAGCAGATCTCACAACTACTGATGCATGGCAGATCACAGTCACACACACATACACAAGCTCTCCGTTTGCATTAACATCCAGAAAATAAAAATGCCTTTTCATCATCTCCGAACAGGGCCGTGAAGATCTGCACCCCAGGAAGGAAAGAGGAAATGACGCCGATGACGCCCAAACGAACGCCGGCCCGGTTTGGCTTATAGTGCTCAGTTTCTACAAACGCATAATTGCTTGCGTCAGTGCAGTTTTTCCTCTAATATGTATTCATCACAGTGCTTTTTCATCTTTGGCCAGCAGTAGGAGCAATTGTATAAGGAGAAAAATCTCTTCCTCCCTCTCACGGTGTTATTTGTGGCTCTTTTTAACCATGTTTGGACTGAGATCTTACATTGAATCAGTGCTTAAATTGAAGTGAACACATTTGTTAGGCTTGCATTTAATCTAAAACAACAAAAACAGCATAATTTGACATTAATATGCATATTAGGCCCAATCATTCTCTTTTTTTTATATTTTATGTTTGTGTAAAACCAGAACTCTCGTGCTTATTCACCTTTTTTCACCATGTCTGATCTGAAACAAAAACAACCTTGATCTTACATTGAATCAGTCCTTAAATTGAGAAGTGAACACTTTTTTTATGCTTGCATTTGATCTAAAAACAACTAAAAACAGGTTAATTTTACACTAATATGCATATTTACCCCAATGATTTCTTTTTTCTTTTAATTTAATGTCTGATGTGTTTGCAAAAAAAACAAAAAAAAAAAAACTGCCGTATATATTCATTTTTTTGACTGAAACTTAAAAAAAGATCTTATATTAAATCAGTGTTTAAATTGAGAAGTGAACATAAAACCTCAAAACCACTTGAATTGATATTAAAATGCATATTTACCCCAATCATGTTTTTCTTTTGTTTTAATGTTTAATGTGTTCGCAAATAACCAGAACTGTTGGATTTATTCATTTTTATATACTGAAAATAAAAACCTAGATCTTACATTGAATTGATGTTTAAATTGAAAAGTGAACACATTTGTTAGGCTTGCATTTAATAAAAAAACAGATTAATTTCATATTTATATGCATATTTAGCCCAGTGATTTAGATATTTATTTTATTTTAATGTTTGATGTGTCTACAAACAACCAAAACTGTTGCATTTATTAAATTTTATAGACTAAAACTAAAAGAACCTAGATCTTACATTAAATCAATGCTTAAATTGAAAAGGGAACACATTTGTTATGCTTGCATTTAATAAAAGAGCAGCTTAATTTGACATTATATGCATATTTAGCCCAGTGATTTAGATATTTCTTTTATTTTAATGTTTGATGTGTTTGCAAAAAACAGATGTGTCGAATTTATTCATTTTTTGGGACTGAAACTAAAAGAAACTAGATCTTGCATTAAATCAGTGTCTAAATTGAAAAGTGAACACATTTGTTATGCTTGTATTTGATTTATAAAATCCCAAAACCGCTAAATTTAAATATCAAATGGCATATTTAACCCAATCATGTTTTTCTTTTGTTTTAATGTTTGATGTATTTGCAAATAACCAGAACTGTCGCATTTATTCATTTTTATATACTGAAAAAAAAATCTAGATCTTACATTGAATTAATACTTAAATAAAAAAGTGAACACATTTATTAGGCTTGCATTTAATATAAAAAAACAGCTTAATTTGACAATAATATGTATATTTAGCCCAATCATTTTCTTTTTCTTTAGTTTTAATGTTTGGTCTATTTGCAGTAAACCAGAGCCGCCGCATTTATCACATTTTATAGGCTAAACCTTAAAGACAAACTAGATCTTACATTGAATCAGTGCTTACATAAAGTGAACACATTTGTTAGGCTTGCATTTAATCTAAAAACAACCCAAAACAGCTTAATTTGACATTAATATACATGCATATTTAGCCCAATCATTTTCTTTTTATTATAATTTAATGTTTGACGTGTTTGCAGTCAACCAGAATGGTTGCATTTGTTCAATTTTATAGACGGAAATTAAAGAAAAACTCGATCTTACATTGAATCAGTGCATAAAATGAGATGAAAACATTTGTTTTTGCTTACATTTAATCTAAAACCCCCAAAACATCTTAAGTTGACATTTAATATATGCATATTTAGCTCAATCATTTATTTATTTTATGGTTTGATGTGTTTAAAAAAAAAAAAACAGAACTGTCGCTTATTCTAGTTGTTTTGTTTTGTTTCAGTCAAAAAAAAACCACATCTTACATTAAATCAGTGCTTAAATTGAAATGTGAACACATTTGTTAGGCTTGCATTTAATCTAAAAACAACCCAAAACAGCTTAATTTGACATTAATATACATGCATATTTAGCCCAATCATTTTCTTTTTATTATAATTTAATGTTTGATGTGTTTGCAGTCAACCAGAATGGTTGCATTTATTCAATGTTATAGACGGAAATTGAAGAAAAACTCGATCTTACATTGAATCAGTGCATAAAATGAGATGAAAACATTTGTTTTGCTTACATTTAATCTAAAACCCCCAAAACATCTTAAGTTGACATTTAATATATGCATATTTAGCTCAATCATTTATTTATTTTATGGTTTGATGTGTTTAAAAAAAAAAAAAACAGAACTGTCGCTTTTATTCTAGTTGTTTTGTTTTGTTTCAGTCAAAAAAAAAAACACATCTTACATTAAATCAGTGCTTAAATTGAAATGTGAACACATTTGTTAGGCTTGCATTTAATAAAAAAAAAAAAAACTCCAAAACAGCTTACTTTGACATTAATATGCATATTTAGCCCAATCATTTTCTTTTATTTTAATGTTTGATGTGTTTGCTAAAAAATGAAAAGTCGCATTCATTCATGTCCTCCTATACTATTCACTTTATCGTTGCATCCTAATTCGCATTCTCTCATACTTCAGCTTGTGAAACGCAGCCGTTGTATCTTTCTTTCTTTCAAAAAACACAGAGCCTCCATGAATATTAACTTCCTGTACTTTGATAGGTTAATCCCCTGTGGACGAAGCACGTCTTTGTTATTCTGACAAAAACATTGCTCGAATATTTCATCATTCTACCGGAATCAACACTGACCAGCGGCGGTCAAATCCTGTGTCGTCTTTGATGCAATTGGGCTGCAAGTCGCTGAACAGATGTACTGTGTGCCGACAGAGATGACAGGCCTCGACTGCTGTGAATTAAACAGAAAAACAACAACAATCTTTCACTGAGGGTCATTTCACCTCCTCGCTCCGCTACTGTTTGTATTTTTAGAAACGTACTGATGTGTACAGTATATGTGTATATTGCGTTTGCTTTTTCGTTCTTTATTTTAAATCATTTCGATATGTCAGAGCGTTTAGGAAAATTACTGTATTTTTGACGTGTATTTCACTTTTACCATTTTATATTCGATATTAAAGCAATGAACGCATCTGTGCTTTGTTGCGTTTGCAAGGTGGTGACCAGATCACTGAGTGTAAATTAATGCAATTTGATGCATTTCCTTAATTAGTGGCCATTCTCATGGGATATGATTGTGTTTTTCATTTAATTTAAATGTAAATATGCAGTAAATTGACATTTTTGACATTTACGCTTGTAAAACATGGCCACAGCCTCGGGGGATGGATTGTTTTGTTTTGTTTTTCCCCACTACTGTTTGTTAAGTTTGCATTTAATGGTAATAAATGCGAAACTTGTAATGTGCATAAAAGGCTATGTGTACATTTTGTGGTCTTTTTAGCTTTTAATTTCTATAAATGTAGCTTAAAGGTGCTGTATGTTGACTCTTCAAAAGCTTAAGGATACCATAATATGTTTGCAGATATTTAAGAAACAGTGAACATACTTGTTTATCTGAAAAACAATGCTGAAGTCAGATGTTCTCTTTGAATATGTGCTGGAAAGTCCGTCTATGTTTTGGGCCCTTTAACCCGCCCACTGCCAGTTTAGCCAATTATATTTCAGCACCCCGGATTGCCATGATGGAAAACAGTGCATTTCATTCATTCAGAAAAACTCTCAACGCATGCGTCCGTAACTGTAATGTGACCTCTGATAGACAGTAGCAGACTCCGAAATGAGATGCAGATTCAGAGTTCCACGTGAGGTGGTTATTAATTAGCAAATAACATTAATATTACGAATGTAAACATTAGGTGAGCAGGTTACATGAGAAAATTTGCAGTGATAAGCTATTTGGCTATTTGCACCAGATGCAACACTACAGAAATCTAAATAGACTAGTGCACTCGCTGCACTCCAACAAAATTCTAAGGTTTATAATCAAATTAATTCATATTAAACCTCTTTTACATTACTAAATGTAGATGCTGAATCACTGTTATGTGGCTTGCACCGAGTCACAGTTCTAAAGTTTAATTTCAAATGGTTTATTTTATTTTCAAGAGGTTTTTAAGGTAAACTATGCTTCTGCTTTCAGTAGTATGGCAATAAATGTCATGTAAAATGGCATTCAAACTCGCATTTTTAGCATTTAACAGTGAATAAAGCGCATATTCCGTCTATCACATGCCATTGCTTTTATTTAGAACATGATTTAAATCAACCTTTAGGCTTGACAGTCAGGCACACTCATGTTGGTTTCGTCAATCTGGCAACATGTGCTTGCATGTGTTTTGAACTAGGAGTGCAATACCTAGATTAACCACTGGGTGTCAAACTTACATCCTGCATCTTTAAACGTGACTACAAAACTAGTCGAGTGTCAATTTCTGTAAATCGAGATTTTGAAAAGTAAATAAGTCATTAAGGTATGGGTGTATGATGTATGTAAACGGGATAGTTCACCCTAAAAAATTAATTAATAAATTAGCCCCCTTTTTAAATTTTTTTTTTCTCTTTTTTTCAATAATTCCCAAATGATGTTTAACAGAGCAAGGAAATTTTCACAGTATGTCTGTATGTCAATTATTTTTTCTTCTGGAGAAAGTCTTATTTGTTTTGTTTTTTTCAGGTAGAATAATTTTTAATTTCTTATGAACCAATTTAAGGTCAAAACTACTAGCCCTTTTAAGCTATATTTTTTTTTCGATAGTCTATATATATATATATATATATATATATATATATATATATATATATATATATATATATATATATATATATATTTATTTATATATATATATATATATATATATATATATATATATATATATATATATATATATATATAATTATTATTATTATTATATAATATTTATTTGTGTATTTATTTATTAAATGTCCAAAACTATTGAGTTCCATAAAAGGAAAAAATGGTAAGACTGTATTTCGATGGTTCCTATTGCACATTTTGTTGACTAAAATTTGCATTGCAGCTACATGCCAATTAGTTCTCATTTAAATATTAGTAGTCTGTCTGCTTAATATAAGCTGATTCTGCTCCTTCAACAGACATTTATCTTACTATAAGAAACTTTGCAAGTAAATTTCAATTTACACTAACCCCAACCCTAACAGTCTACTTAAAATCTATTGAGAATTAGTTTGCATGTGGATGCAATGTAACTTAAATTCAACAAAATGTGTTAAAGGGACCATCGATATAAAGTGATTACGGAAACTACAGGTTTTCAGCATTTTTCTAAATATTTTCTTTTGCATTCAACAGAAGAAACAGATCTGTAAAAAGTAAATGACGAGTAAATAGTAACAGATTTGTCGGTCTTGGGTGAACTACGCCTTTAATATATGATGATATGTGACTGAGATATAACTATTTAAATATCAGGGATCCCCAGGTTAAAAACACAATCTGAATGCTAAGTAAATCACCTTTTAAAGTTGTCCAAGTTAGCTGTTTGCAAGCGTGTTTATATATTTACACTAGTAAATAATAATAGAGTAAAGTCTGTACTAGATATTCTAGTGATTTCTGTCACAGAAAAAAAAAATCTATTAATTTGACCCCTACATTGCAGGCGTGCCAAATCGTTTTGCAACATGAGACTAGTTTTGTGGTCCATCGTCACAAATCGGAGGTCCTAAAAATGTCAGAGAAGGTCTTGCTTTAATTTTTAATGATTTAAATGTAGTCTCAAGTATCTCTTAAACGTGTATTCACAAATTACGAGAGCACTCATTTGATTATGAGAATGTGAGAGGTACTAACTTCTAAGGTAGAAAATGACACAAATGGAGCAAACACTTTATAACCAACTAAATCTTAAAGTGTTTTACATTTAAGATGGATTTGCTTCACAGAAGTCATACCTTTTCATATATGTTGAAGCAGGGGCGGACTGGGACAAAAATTCAGCCCTGGCACTGTTGCCACACCAGCCCACATTACCACACCGACACAGCCCCACCCACGGACACGCACATTCACTATTTATTTTGGTGTAAAGATGGTGAAATAATATAACATTCTAGCCAGATTTTGATTATGTCCGGGTAACCTTGGATTGGGTCGGCCCATCTTGAAACCCGGCGGCAGTTGCCGATTGGGCCAAAACATTTATTATTATTATTTTTATTATCATCATAATATCACATCTAGCAAGAGATAAAAGCTGTCTGCACTTAAAAACAATACGTATAAAAAAAATAAAAATCATCGGCCCACATTTAAAAATTGGTCCGGCCTTTCTGGCATTTGCCAGAATTGCCAGATGGCCAGTCCGCCCCTGTGTTGAAGTAAACTTACATCCTGCATCTTTAAACGTGACTACAAAACTAGTCGAGTGTCAATTTCTGTAAATCGAGATTTTGAAAAGTAAATAATCATTAAGGTATGGGTGTATGATGTATGTAAACGGGATAGTTCACCCTAAAAAATTAATTAATAAATTAGCCCCCTTTTTAAATTTTTTTTTTCTCTTTTTTTCAATAATTCCCAAATGATGTTTAACAGAGCAAGGAAATTTTCACAGTATGTCTGTATGTCAATTATTTTTTCTTCTGGAGAAAGTCTTATTTGTTTTGTTTTTTTCAGGTAGAATAATTTTTAATTAATATCACATCTAGCAAGAGATAAAAGCTGTCTGCACTTAAAAACAATACGTATAAAAAAAATAAAAATCCTTTAAGTAATCCTTTATTCAAGTGGTTAGTCTCAAGTTTTATAATTTTTTTTTTCTGTTAAACACAAAGCAAGATATTCTGATAAATCTTGTAAAATAAAAACAGCCATTTACATCCATAGACCAACAAGATGCTGTGGACGTCAAAGGCTGTTTTGTCCAGCATTCATCAGTTCCCTGCTGAAAAATCCAGCTTAAACAAGCCTTGGCTGGTTTTAGCTGGTCGACCAGCCTGGTTTTAAAGGGGTTTTGACCATTTCCAGTCTGGTTTCCAGCCTGTTCAGGCTGGAAAATGACCAGCCAAATCCAGCTAAAACCAGCTTGACCAGCCTGGTTTAAGCTTGATATAGCTGGTTTTGGCTGGACTCCCAGCTTGGCTAGGCTGGTCAAGCTGGTTTTAGCTGGTCATCTCCCAGCCTGACCAGCTATAAGACCTGGCTTTAAATGGCTGGAAACCAGCCTGGAAGTGGCCAAAACCCCTCCAAAACCAGGCTGGTCGACCAGCTAAAACCTTTTTACAGTCATTGGCCAAAATGACAGTTCTACAGCAGAGACAAATTTAAACAGGTTTAGAATGAGTGGAGAATGAGTAACTGATGACAGAATTGTCATTTTTGGATGAACCGTCTCTTTAAACCTCAACCCTAATGAAGCACACGAGAGCTTTGTGCTGAAGGTCATCGGGATTACTTTAATTACAGGCAGGTGTGCTAGAAACACGTGGCGCTACAGAAGCTCAGTTTGTCTCTCCTGCTGAAGAGTTTTCACTGGGTGTCATATAATCCTAAATAAACAACGTTGACCAACACAGAACTACTATGTGGTATGGCTGCGCTGATTTTTAAAAATGTTTAGTGGCTTATAATTTCTCAAGCTGTTTCTAAACACGCACTATGGCCACCAGTGATTTCCGCATTTGACCACAAGATGGCGTCCACAGCGGAAACCTGTCTGTGTACGTTTCTAAATTTATTATAAACTGTTAAATTAACTTTTGTGTACTTGACAGATAGCAAAATACTTTGTTGCATTACTAATAAACCCCTTTTTATCCAGGCCTGGCAGGACTATACTTGCATGACCAGGGTAAGGCTGCATTTAGGGCAATATGTTCATTGTTAATATATTCATTCATACATTCATTTTTCTTTGGCATAGTCCTTTTATTAATCAGGGTGAACCACAGCAGAATGAACCACCAACTTATCCAGCATATGTTTTACACGGTGGATGCCCTTCCAGCTGCAACCCAGTACTAGGAAACATCCAAACAAACTCATTCACACACATACACTACAGCCAATTTAGTTTATTCTATTCACCTACAGCACATGTATTTGGACTGTGGGGGAAACCCACACCAACACGGGGAGAACATACAAACTCCACACAGAAATGCCAACTGGCCCAGCCGGAACTCGAACCAGTGACCTTCTTGCTGTGAGGTGACAGTGCTAATCGCCGAGCCGTGTCACGCCTATTTAATATTTAGTTGAACAAAATTTTAGGCATTATTTTATTTGATGCTGTTCTGACATGGTTTTTCAGCATTCTATTACAGACGAATCTAACTTATTAACAATAATAAATAAGTTTGGGGTTGATAAAGATAATGGAATAATATTAGGGGAATATTTTCATTTATAATTGAAAAAAGAATACAATTAAATTTTTTTAGAAGACATTAAACAATCTTGGGGAAAAAATACACACACACACACACACACATATATATATATATATATATATATATATATATATATATATATATATATATATATATATATATATATATATATATATATATAGTTGAAGTCAGAATTATTCGCCCCCCTGTTGTTATTTTTTTTTACCCAATTTCTGTATAACGGAGAGATTTCTTTAACACATTTCTAAACATAATAGTTTAAAAAACTCATTTCTAATAACTGATTTATTTTATCTTTGCCATGATGACAGTAAATAATATTTGACTAGATATTTTTCAAGACACTTCTATGCAGCTTAAAGTGACATTTAAAGGCTTCACTAGGTTAATTAGGTTAACTAGGCAAGTAAGAGGAATTAGGCATTAATTTGTTCTGTAGACTATTAGAAAAAAATATACAGCTTAAAAGGGCTAATAATTTTAACCCTAAAATGTTTTTTAAAAAATTAAAAACTTTTTATTCTAGCCTAAAAAAAAAAGAACAAATAAAACTTTCTCTGAAAGAAAAAATATTATCAGACATACAGTGAAATTTCCTTGCTCTATTAAACATCATTTGGAAAATATTTTAAAAAGAAATAAAATTCAAAGGGGGGTTAATAATTCTGACTTTAGCTACATATATACATACATTCATACATACATACATACATACATACATACATGCATATATACACACACACATTCTTAAATCTTTACCGTGTTACCTGGAAATTACATTTTTGGGGACTTTCAAACAGCATTATGTGTATTTTTTCTTGTTTTAATATAATATTATTTATTTTTAATACACTTTCTGCATTTATTCGCAATCTGCTGCAGAATAACACGAGGAACATCTTGTAATGACTCTCAGTGCAGCTGTTCATCATTTTGACTGTGCGTTTTGAAAACAGTGCCACCTGCAGGGCTAATCTGAGAACAGCAGCGACTGAGTTTCCTCACTTCTCCACAATCCCAGCCTCATAAACATCCGTTTTACTGCTAGACTTTGATCAAAAGCCATCGTAGGTGTCATAACGAGTTACTTTCCTCATTAATTGGTGTTTTTTCCCCTTTCTGTTTAACTCCAGCTGATGGTATTTTCCAGAGTTGAGTAAAATATAGCAGGAGCGCTGAAAGAGGAGATGAGCTGGGTTTCAGCATTAGTGTGAGCTCATCACACACACACACACACACATTCCGGAATTCAATTATTCACCACAGCCAGAGCACATTTAATCAGACGTCCATCAGGCAGAGGTGAGGTAATACACTCTGATTATGATTATGATTGATGACCCGGTGCGATAAAATGCCCTTCAGGTCTGAGTGTTTGTGTTATTCATTCTGAATCATGACATGAAATTTGTCATCTTAACTATCTGATTCAGAATCATCTTAACAGATCGATTAATGGTAGTTCAAGTAAACTCACCACTTTTTGTTGTTGATATTTTGCAGATTTCAGTTTAGAGAAATATATAGAGTGCTTAGCATAATTGAGTACACCCTCTTTCACAAATTAATTATTTTATAGATTTCTTACTAAATATAGACAATTTTTGGTGCAATTAAACAAATCTGTTTTATTAAATGGTCTGAAACGATCAGCGTACATCTTTAGTTATAGAAAGATAATACATTTATATTCAAATTAGTTTTTGCAAAAAAAATAAAAAATAAATAAATAATAATAATAATAATAATAATAATAATGATAATAATATATATATATATATATATATATATATATATATATATATATATATATATATATATATATGGGCAATTCCATGCAAATGTCAACCTTGCCATAAAAAATAATTTAGTTTTCTCCAAAATAGAGAAACCGTTTCTACATTTTTTGTGTTAGCAAGTTTTTTACAGTACTTTAAAAATACTCGTAAATGTATCTGTCAGTATTTCAAACTATTATATTTAATTTGCCAAAATCACACAAGTGGCAATTTCACAGCTGTCACATCCATAACGGAAATGTGTCACATCCATAACGACACTTTTTCTTCATAAATGCAAAAATGTCAAATAAAATAAAATCAATCATTTTAATTCTATAGTGAGCCGACTCATACCTGTTTGATGAGAATTGTGTCTTTTAAGTTGTGCAGTTTAACTGTCAGAATTTCTAAATAATCTGTTGTCGACTGTATATTTGCAAACTTTTTTGTCACATCCATAACGCATGTTTATTTTCCTAATTTAAAATATAAAACATGTTTACATATTGATATTTTTCTGCTCCCAGAACTCTGTGTTGAGCTGTTTTGGAAAATATAAACAAAAGTTTCGATATAATGTCAACATATACTTTCTGTGTGAAATTATGTTTTGAGTTTTTACTGCAAATGTCACATCCATAACGCTGGAATCGCTCATATATATATATATATATATATATATATATATATATATATATATATATATATATATATATATATATATATATATATATATATTTTTTTTTCTTCTTGTTAGATTAGTTCCAGTTTTGGCTTTGGTACTGACAAATCTAACGTACACTCACCAGCCACCTTATTAGGTACACCTTACTAGCACCGAGTTGGACCCCCGTTTCCCCTCTGAACTGCCTTAATCTATCGTGGCATAGATTCAGCAAGGTACTGGAAATATTCCTCAAAGATTTTGGTCCGTATTGACATGATAGCATCACACAGTTGCTGCATATTTGTTGGTTGCACATCCATGATGTGAATCTCCAGTTTCACCACATCCCAAAGGTGCTGTATTGGATTGAGCTCTGGTGACTGTGGAGGCCATTTGAGTACAGGGAACTTATTGACATGTTCAAGAAACCAGTCTGAGATGATTCCCGCTTTATGACATGGCGCGTTATCCCGCTGGAAGTAGCCATCAGAAGATGGAGACACTGTGGTCATAAATGGATGGACATGTTCAGCAATGACACTCAGGTAGGCTGTGGCATTGACACGATAATAAGTTTGTACTAATAGGCCCAAAGTGTGCCAAGAAAATGGTGCCCCCCAAGGCAATGGTGCGTTGATACAAGGCAGGATGGATTCATGCTTTCATGGTGTTGATGCCAAACTCTGACCCAACCATCTATATGTCGCAGCAGAAATCGAGACTCATCTGACCAGGCAAATTTTTCCAATCTTCTATGGTCCAATTTTGGTGAGCCTGTGTGAATTGTAGCCTCAGTTTCCTGTTCTTTGCTGACAGGAGTGGCACCCGGTGTGGTCTTCTGCTGCTGTAGCCCATCCTTCTCAAAGTTGGAATTGTTGTGCATTTAGAGATGCTCTTCTGCATACCTCGGTTGTAACAAGTGGTTATTTAAGTCACTGTTGCCTTTCTATTACCTGGAACCAGTCAGACTTTTCTCTGACCTCTGGCATCAACAAGGCATTTGCGCCCACAGAACTACCACTCACTGGATATTTTCTCTTTTTCAGATCATTCTCTGTAACCCCTAGAGATGGTTGAGCATTGATTACATGCAACACAGATGTGAAGCAGTTCCTAAAACTATGGTTATAACGCAGAGAACTGTGAAACGTGTTGCACGAGCTTGCATTTCCGGCCTGACGCATTCCTGTGTGTATGAATGGAAGTGAATAGGGTGAAAGTGCAGTGTGACCACAGCTTCACTCTGCTCTCGCAATTCTTGCCCCCACCCACACTTGCCACCGCTACCAAGTTGACCAATCACTGGTCTTATGCTCCACATTGTCATGAAGTGTAGTTACATTTTTTATATTTAGCTTTATGATGTCTATATAGTATGCCGTAGATCCCTTTTAAAGCTGCATTAAAGTTTGGAAGTTCAAACTTGTGGGTACACTGAATTCCACTGTATGGAGAAAATGACTGAAATGTTTTTTTTTTTTCTAAAAACATACATTCGTTGTGACTTAAGAAAGATCTATATACAAGAAACAAACTCCATGAAGTTAACCCTACCCGAAACCTAAAAAAAAACAAAAAACAAGATACTCCTACCCGCTGTAGAATTGATCAATCCAGGATGACAAGTTTTTATTTTCTTGGAGAAAATTTTCCTACATGCTGTTTGTATTCAATTCATCTTCATTTCTATAGCGTGTTTATAATGTAGATTGTGTCAAAGCAGCTTAACATAGAAGATTATAGTAAATTGAAACTGTGTCAGTCTAGTTTTCAGAGTTGAGGTTCAGTTCAGTGTGGTTTAAATTCACTGCAAGTCCAAACACTTAAGAGCAAATTCATTGATGTTCAGCTTCACAAGTCTCAATTCAAGCAAGCCAGTGGCGACAGTGGTGAGGAACAAACTTCACCAATTGACAAAGTGAAGAAACCTAGAGAGACGGCTCAGTTGGGCACGGCCATTTCTCCTCTGGCCAACCTTCTTGTGCAGAGCTGCAGTCTAGGCTCCGGAGGCTGTAGAACACTAGACGTCCATCATGGAGAAGCTGAAGGTGTGAGTAGGTTACTGGTGAGTGTTCAGACTGGCCTACGGGATTGAAAGCACATTAAAAATGTTATTAGAAATTGTCAGCTTTAATTTTGTGAGAATTTAATATAATTCAGTTCATTCTTTTGAAGCGTTTTCTTATCATTCCTAATCCAAATACAGTTTAAGAGCCATGGTGGCTCAGTGGTTAGCACTGTCACCCCACAGCAAAAAGGTTGCTGGTTCTACTCCCAGCTGGGTCAGTTGGCATTTCCATGTGGAGTTTGCACCTTCTCCCCGTGTTGTTGTGGGTTTCCTCCGGATGCTCCGGTTTCCCCCACAATCCAAAGACATGCGCTATACAGTAGGTGAATTGGGTAAACAAAATAATATGAGTGCTTGTGTGAATGTGAGTGTACTCGGTGTTTCCCAGTACTGGGATGTGGCTGGAAGGGCATCCACTGCTAAAACATACGCTGGAATATCTGCTGTGGTCCCCGCTGATAAATAAGGGACTAAACCGAATGAATTTAAATATGTAGTACACATTTTGTCATCATCAAAATAGCCATAGTAGCTGGCATAGCATCAAACAAACAAACGAAAGAAATTAACATTTTGGATGATACGGCGGTAAATGTATCTTTAGATTTTTGTTCCGGAATTGAAATAGTCTAAGGCCCAATCCCAATTCTGCCCCTTATACCTTCCCCTTACAGAATTGTAATCCCCTTAAATATCTCAGTTCAAAGGGGATTTTAGCCCCTACCCCTTTGGACACCACAGCCCTACCCCTTGTTTTGCTCATTTACATGAAGCGGTTTGGGGTGTCCCAATTCTGTTTAGCTTAAAGGCGTAGGGCTAAGAGGAAGGGCTATATACCCCTTTAAATGAAGATTTTTCAGGACCACACTCAGAAACCAAGGGGTAAAAAGATTTCCCAGAATGCACCAGCCACAACGACAGCATAGCTGCACCCGGAAGTCAGGAGATCCACTAATTAGTAATTTTTTTGGTCATTATTATGAATTTTTACAACAAACAAGTTTTAATATATTCATAACCGCTACTAATCGTGTTTTACTGTCATACTTAAAAAAAAAAAAAAAGCTACAATAAAAGCAGCTAAATTTCACTACCTATAATCCCTTATAATTATTCCTTTATAGTTGCCCCACAACATACTTTCACATCTGACACTCGATTACCTTTTCAGAAATGGCTGGAAATAAGCTTTTTACAGTGTCTGCTATAATGTTAATGGTGTTTTTATTGTGTTTACATGATGAATTTGGCCACTGTGTAAATGCGCAGTTACGATCTTATTGCCACATTAGATCATTATGATAACATAATATATGCCTTCAGCAGTGTTGCCAACTATTTCCAATAAAAAGTAGCTAAAGCCTGCCCGAAAAGTGGCTAATATGCATTAATTTGCATATCAGTGACGTCATCCCATAGTATATGACAAGTGTAAGCCCATCATGTCTCTACTCTCTGAGGCACTGTGTATTAATTATATTAAAACATTACATCCATATGCACAATTATTAAAACATTACATCCAGATGCACAATAAATAAGTTCTTATTAAGGATTACTTTGTGTGATGACGTCATTGCGTAACATGTAGTATACAAAATAATTGTTTTCTCAAATTGACTGGCCACCTCAAATATGTCCATTTAAATTTGTATGAAAAATATAGTTGACCGTTTGTAAAAGATTTTTTTTTCTTATCACTTTTATTAATAAGACTTTTTAATTTTTAAATAAAACTCTGACAATGAACAGTTCCATTATTTTACACAAGCACATCTTGTGTATTTACTCTTTTTAACTTGTGAAATTAACACGTTTGTAAAAGTTACAACAATTATAGTACCATTGGAAATTATGAATTTATACCTATTTTACCAACAATTATACATGTTAACAAATATCCGTAAATTAACAGTTATGAAAAACAATCTGAGCTTGCAATTTACCTTGAATGTGATATGTGTGTGCTAAGTGAAGCCTGCAGCCGCTGCTCTTTTGAGTCACTTTTTAAAAATTGCAAAAAGTAGCCAACTGAATGTTAAAAATTGCTAACTTTGTTGGTGCTTTTTGAAAAAAAAAGTTGCTAAATCTAGCAACAAACTTGCTAATTTGGCAACTCTGGCCTTCAGTGATTTGCTGAAGATAAATGCCAAATTATAACACAACTGGAATAACTACAGCAGTCGCGGTCATATATAGTAAGAGATCGCCATGACGTATGATCAGAATCAGAATCTTTATTGTCATTGTACAAGATACAACGAAATTTAGATTTGCCCTTACCTTCAGTGCAGTCCTATTTATCTAAAACAACAACAATAATTAAAAAGAGATAAAAAGATCAAATCAAATGAAGAGTTACAATACAGTTTTAAAAGTGTGTATGATGTGCATATAAAGTGGCAAGTGCATTTCCAAGCAGCTTTTCAAATTTAAAAGTTAATAAAATGTGAGCCAGGAAGGCATACAATTTAATGTCCAAGTGTATAAAGTGGCAAGTGCATATCCTAGCAACAAGTTAAAAAGATTAAAATAATTTTGGCCAGAAACACCCTCAATTTAATGTCCATTCATTATTGCAACAGCCCTTGGACATGTACTATTTTTTAGTCTGTTTGTTTTGGCTTTTATGGTTCTATATCGTCTCCCCGAAGGTAACATTTGAAATAGGTAGTATGCTGGATGAGACGAGTCCTTCAGGATGCTGCATGCTGTGCTGTAGCAGCGGGCCTTAAACAACTCCTCTAAGGAGGGAAGAGTGCAGCCGATGATGTTGTGCGCTGTATTGACAACCCTTTGGAGGGCAGCTTTTTCCTGGGCAGTGCAACTGGCATACCACGTGACGTATACAGGTGCTGTCCCATTTCTTAGGGGTAAGTTTTGAAGCCCTTTCCCTTCACACTCTGTTTCAAGGGCCGAGGGAAACGAGTACAGAAGTTGAATTGGGATTGGGCCTAAGTATTTCAATTTAAACACTTCTAAAAAATAAATATAGTGGTGTGCTGGTGCTTTTAGCAATATGAAATATTAGGGAGACTGCTTTTCCCCTGAACTTCTCCCTCTTGTAATAGCGTTGAGGAAAAGCCCCCTGACTCACTTTAATGAGGCAAATCTCTGATATTGGCTGACATTTTAAAATCCTCTTTGTGAATGGCAGTGCCAGCAGTCATCTTTACAAGAGATTTCTGCTGAAGGTCTTTGTGATGATAGAGGGAATTATAATGGCCTTGGTGTCAGTGTGAATAGGAGCCAGTGGCTTAAGAGGAAAACCTCACCTCACAGATGAGCTCTGGGATGCTTTGGGTCCTGAAGCCTGTTCGTTTTAGACCAGACATCCTCTGCTTCGCTTTAAGATTCAGGTTGACTTAAGAGGATGGATCGTGTCGTGTGTTCGTCAGTGTCAACAAAGAGAAAAGCAATAAAGAGTGATTCTCCATCTCAAACCTTCAGTGGGTATAGGTTAGGGCTGCACAATAAGTCGTTTCAGCATCGATTGCACAATCTGCTACCTCTAGTCTTGTTGCATATGCAGGTTTTAGGAACAACAAATAATAACTTGACTTCTAGTCGATCATTTGGGATCAGAAGTGGCTCATATGAAAGGCAAAGGCCTCTAGATTACACTTATTTTAGCTAAAGTATGATCATGCCTTGATTTCTAACTATTTAATTGTAACAGTGAGGTCTAACTTTGCTTAGACAAAAGTCTTGTCTTTTAACAGAAATAACGTACAGTATAGAATATAAAGTCATGCTGCAGTGAATAAAGAATGTGTCGACAAAACTTGGTCGGTAAAAAATTGTGCACAACCAACAGCAACCATCCAACAGTATCTGAGGTCTTCGTTAAAATTAGTACAAGCGTGAGAGCGAAAGATTGAAGCAGTGTGCTGATGCTGTGACACATTACCTGATATATTCAAAAGACAGAAGAGTCGTTTAACAACCATAAGACCACGTTTAACAACCATAGTGAGACACAATCCAGCGGTACATCCTTGATGAACTGTCCAACGTGCACTGCTCTCTGAAGCTCAGACGAGCACATGACAGTGTGTGTGGTCGCGTGATGTACGTTTTCAGTGGACGGAGGGCTGTTCAGAAATGCTAGGTAAAACACGATGTGGATCATTTCATTCTAAAATGCCATTTTAACACTAAGACATATTAGAGTAAACGGGGCCTAAGTGCGTATTCTTTGCAAGCAGGTTTGGGATGGGAGTGGGTCAGAGGATCGGTGATGCCCTTTCAGCATTGTGTTGTCTATTGGCCATCGGCGATGGACAATGGCATCGTCTTTCGGCCCAACCTTAATCTGCATTTACTTTTTTTTTTTATTCCAATTTACAAATCTAAAGCCTCTTTCACACATACACACCTTTTCGGAAAATTACCGGCAATTTTCCGGAAAGGTTGTATGTGTGAACAGGCCCTTTTTGAAAATGCCGGTAAATTCATTCTGGCTATTTTCCGGAAAGAGAAGTTTTAACATTACCGGTAATTTGCCGGAATGCTGCGCTGTGCAAAAGAAAGATTGCCGGAAAGAGCGTGTGCACGTCTAGAACATGCTGATGTGAGACGTCTGCTTTAGCCAATCAAAACAGTCAGACGCTTTCACGTCCGCGCGATTTATGAGAATAAAAGCCTTTGAATATTTTTCCAGACACATTTAGCTGCTAGAAATTAGTCAGATCACGTTTATATGTTCATCTTAATGCCAACCGTGTAATTAATTATCGATAAGATGCTTATGATAAGCCGTTGTTTGTTTACCTTCAAGCTTTGCGTGTGCCCATGCAAAACAGCCCATTAGCGCCAGCACACACACATATCATGTACATCTCGACATGCGAAAGTGTTTCTCTGTATGTTTTCATCGGAGTTGTTCACAATACTGATTCATCCACAGAGTTTGAGATGTAGTCAAATGTTTACAAATACAAGCGCAGCCGTTTCAAGAGTTCACACTTAGCTGATGATTGGTAATAAGCTAGTTTGGCATGCTGTCCCGGGAGAGAGCCCCGAGCTCATGAGAGCCTCGAGCCCGGGGCTCCCTCCCGTTGCAGGGCGAGAGGGGAGTTTGAGCTCGGGTAGATCTCGAGAACTCCCCTCCCTCCTGCTGCGTGAGGGTTGCTAAGGTGATGCGTTGCTGACAGAATTGAATTGAATTTGGTGCTAATTTGGATTAGTCAATTTACTTAAGTGTCATGTTTTTGGGAGTGTGGGAGGAAACCGGAGGACCCGGGGAAAACCCACGCAAGCACAGGAGAACATGAACTCCACACGAAAATGTTGACCGTTTGGGTAAATGCCCGTACCGGAGGCATTTTGCTGTGAGGCTGCAGTGCTAGCCACTGGGCCGCCGTGCTGCCCTGTAGACAAAGGAGGAGGCGAAGGGGTGGAAGGGGGGATTCTTCAAGATGAAGATGACTAAAGGTAAGGTGTTTGGTTATTTAGGAGTAGTCTGATTGGTGGTTCGTACATTAGCTTGACTCGGGGCCAGCCGTGTCAATCATAAGCATGTGATCCTCTCGAAATTAGTTTATGAATAAACTTCACTTAGAGCTGATTTCTGGTTAATGATGTCAGAATTTACCGTTATTTTGGAATGGATGTGTTAATGCTCTTTTCCAGAAAAATTCTGTAACGTCCTTGCCTGTGTGAACAACACTTTTTTAAATTTACCGGTAAAGTCATTCCAGAAATTTTCCATATATTTACCGTTATCACTGTGTGAAAAGGGCTTAAGAAAACTTTGATCATTTACATTTAGAGTACATTTAGGGTCTCTCTCCTGTTGATGTATATATGAAAGAGAACTTGTTACACATACTGTTAGCTATATGGAATGCATAAAACTTTGAAGCTCAACATCTCAAAATCATTTAGAATGCAGATAGAACCTTATAACTCCAAGGTGACGAAATGTCTTGATACCTCAGACTGTTGATGGTTTTGATGATTTTTCCTTTACCAAATTTGACTGATTACTGTGAATCTTGGGTCCATACAGGTTCCAATAGGTCTTCTGCAGTATTTGAGGATGCAGTTCAACAGATGATTCATCGGAAAAATCGACCTTCTGCCACTTTTCCAAATGATCAACTAGAAGTCTGGTTATTATGTGTTGCTTTTACAACTGGGGTCAACGACAAGACTTTTGTCAGGTAATGTGTATATATAGTTATAGATATGTATATGTAAATATGTATATGTAGAAGCAGTGATGGAATAGACTGATTTCACATGGCCGCCATTTTTAAAAGCGAAGTCGAGGCTGCGGTGAGAAGAAACCTGGAAGTATCGTTGGGAGTTGCATAGGAACGTTGTGTACTTGACTGAATATCTTATCAGCGAAGATAAAGTGACACAAATGTATTAGTCTACCGCCTTTAGAGTGACCCGAAGGTCCGTTCTGAATGAATGGTGTAAATAAAAAGGGATATCAGAGCCTATTTTCAGCTAAGTTCAGGGAAATGGCACTAGTGAACTAACGTTTTCTTTTCCAAACACACGTTTCAGATGCCATTTATCAAACTCGAGTTAATAAACTGATTCTTTCACTATATTAGACTTGTCACGAAACTGAATTAGAAGAAAAAAACGCCAATTCCCGCTAACATTTAAGACATTGCCATTGTGTCTGCTTGACGACTCGACTGATCTTCACGGCTGCAGTCTCAGTGTATCTGTGTTTGCACTGGGTGAAGAGCGGTAAACTGAGTGCAAACACAGATACACAGAGATTGGAGTGCGAAGCAGCCGTGAAAATCAGTCGAGTCATCCCTGATCAGCGGTGCTTCAATGTTAGCGGAAATGGCCATTTTTAAAACTTCAGTATTGGGACAACACTATACAGACAACACGAGGGTGTGCTACAGAGGACTGCAGTGTTTTATTGCTCACCGGTTTACATAGGCTGAAGCAGGAAAGCGTCCCCACAGTGTTTAACTGGTGCCATGAACTGAAGCCTAGGAAGACACTTGAGCATATTACTCTTACAGAGATTGTGATGTTGTTTGATGCCTAATATGCTTTTATTTGTTTAAATTAAACTTACTGTATAATATTAAAGTGATGTTTACACCATATCTGCATTTTAAAATCTCAGCAACAGCAGGAGGTTTGTAGTCCACAGCATGTTGCTGCAATGTTTACATTGCTGGTCCTATACTTCCCACCACAGCCTCGCTTTGGTACTTTAAAATGGCGGCCGCGTGAAATAAGCCTATAAGTGATTGTTATATCTGTATGTTCATCTCTTATTTAAAAAAAGGCAAGCATGTAACATGACTGCAGTAATCACAGATAATTCACCTATAATGCTGTTTGAAGAGTCACATTATTGTTGTTATTTTGGAAGAAACCCACCCCTAGATGAGTGTGAAAATGAGCCGTGCCAGGATCAACAGTGCTAGTCCAATGCATATGACCCACATATTATTTACGCCATTGTTCACCGTCCTTCCTCATTATTTACGACATAATCACAACCTTGTTTTGCATGTGATTACCATTGTGTGTAGCTCCAGGGCACCATTGTGTTCGTTGCGCCTGTTTGGCTAGATCTGGCCTTAAAACCCGGCGCTCAGGGAAACGCACAGGATTAATAACAATTATCGGCATCCTTTGCTTTCTACCGGCAGCTTTAGTGTTGCTTATTGACTTTTGTCTATTGATTTCACCACTTGTCACTTGGGGTTCAACTTCCATTGACTCGAAACACTTGAAACAAGTCCTCTCGTTCACTTGACACACTTCACACACACTCGGCGTAGGTGAGCAAAACACACTCCATGCATGAAGATCTGACATTGAGATCTGAAACAGAAAAAGCACGTGCTTGACGTGTAAGGAAAATAGATGTTTTGCTGATGTTTTCATCATTCACTTAGATGGTTTCAAATAAAGCAGCCGAATACACACACGTATCACTTTTATTGACTGATTTTCCAGAGCTGGAAATACACAATCATAGTGAATAAGGCATTATTGAATCATTTAAAAGCGCTATTAATGTTGCCGGCTGACTGATATGACACATCAATGAAATCTTTTCATTGCCTTCCACCGTAAAATCCATTAAAATGTTATATATTAGGCTTAGAAGACGTCATTCATAGAAGATATCATTCATAGAAGACGTTATTGTATGATTGATAAATGTACAAATGTTCAGTTATGTACTGTTTACCTTTTCTAAACCACAAGCTTTGACACTGAAACTTTGGCTGCCTTCGAAATTTACAACCCCATTCATCTCTCTAGACTACAAATGTAGCTATAATGAAAATTCACAGTAGATTGTTCATTAAATATGAAGGATTGTATGTCAACAAGACACAAATAAATCAGCAGCTGATGTCAGTTTATGAATGAGCACGAGGAACATCAGCACTTAGTTACTTAGTGCAGAGGCATTCTGAAATCAAATCAACACAGATGAGGTGTGGGGAAAATAAGAAGTGAACACGTCACTATTTTTTTTTCAGAATACACATTTCTAAAGGTGCTGTTGACTTGAAATTTTCCCTGTAGGTTGGTAACAACTAAAGAAATCCATATATGCAAAGACATCAAAACTAGTTAATTTACAAATGATGTAAAATGAAATGATGCAGGGGAAAAGTATTGAACACATGAAGAAAGGGAGTTGTAGAAAAACATGGAAAGCCCAGACAGCAGCTGAAATCTCTCAGTAGTTCTTCAGCAACCCTCTGCCCTTCACCTTTGTAAATGAATATTAGCTGCATAAGATGAACTCAGAGTAGACATTTCAGCAAGACGATAATCCAAAACACAGTCAAGGAGACTTTCAAATGCTTTCAGAGAAAGAAAATCAAGCTGTAGAATGGCCCAGCTAATCACCTGACTTGAATCCAATAGAAAATACAAAATAAAACTCAGGTTTAAGACCCACAGAACAGTTTTTTTTACACCGTTTGTTACCACGACTGGGGTGGAGTGACAGGAGACAACAGGAGGTAAGATCCAATATGCAGGTTTATTCAATGTCAGGCAAGCAATGGTCAAATCAGGTGCAAACGGGTATATGAAGGCAGTCCAGAATCATCGTCAATATAACAGGCAATAGGTCGAAATGCAGGCGGCTAAACAAGATAACAAAGGTACAAGGCTAGGATCGAGACACGGAGAAACAAGACAGGGAACCGCGTTGCAATGTTACACTAGGAAAACAAGACTCGGCAAACTGGAAGCGTGAATGAGTGGCTTATGAATGGAATGAAATCAGTCTGTGAACAAGGCTCAGCTGGTGATGCAATCAGGATAGATGAATGAACAGACGTGTGTGTTTGGGAGCAGTGCATGTATGAATGTGTAGTCCTGGGAAAAGCGGAAATGTAGTTTAGAGAGTTCATGTAAAAACCAGCGATCCTCTGGGAAGCGATCGCTGGTTGTGTGACACTGTTGAAGTCTTTGAAAGAATCACACCTGAGCAATGCATGTGACTTCATTCTCCATATGAGAGGCGTCTTTAAGCTGCCATCACCAAAAAGCCTTTTATTTAAACTTTTAAATACGATTCGGTAGTTCACTTTTTCTCCTTGAGTCATTCCATTGTAATTACGTAACTAAATTTTCAGATTTTTTTTGTTGTGTTTTGTTTTATGTGTGTATTGTTTGTTTGGGTTTTACCAAAATAGGATTTAATTCCATGTCAACAGCTCCTTTGCGAATGATATTCCCAGCAAAAAACATGGCATGTTCAATACCTATTTTCCCCGCAGTAATCATTTCCCAGGCAAGCTCCTGAATACTTCAAATCGCTAAATTCAACACAACTCATCTGGCGGCCACGTCATATTAAGTGGCCTTAATAAACTGTAGTTTTACATTAATCATTTAGTACAATACACCTATATAGATATTATTTAAAAAAATTCCTGCATGTAATTAACTTCTATATTTACCCAATTGACCCATTTACGTACAAAATAAATACATTCCTTACACCTTAGCCCACCCTTAAACCTACTTGTAGCATTAACACTACCCCCCCTAGCACCATAATTGTTGTATAATACAAAATGAACACAATAACTAAATATTTGAAGCAAGTACCAAGTAATTACGGTCATTCATTATAAAGTGGGACCCTTATGTGCAATGAATGTGGATTACACCATTCTGATGACCATAATGTTGGGGATTTATTAAATGTTTTTAATGCACACTGTCAATGCAATGATTTGATTGGCTATTTGAGTCATAAGGTCAATTATCAGCAATGTAATAACTCAATGAGGTGTGACACACTGGTTTGAGTCTCGGCTGCTCCCTGTGTTGGCGTGGGTTTCCTCCAGGTGCTCCAGTTTGCCCCACAGTCCAAAGACATGCGCCATGGGTGAATTGGATCAACTAAATTGGCCGTAGATTGTAAGTGTGTGTGAATGAGTGTTTCCCAGTACTAGGTTGCAGCTGAATGGGCATCCGCTGTGTAAAACATATGCTGGAATAGTTGCCGGTTCATTCCGCTGTGGTGATCTCTGAAATCGAAGGAAAATGTATGAATGAATGAATGAATAACTTAATGAGTATGTGATCATGAATAGGTCCCAGAGTCGGTTTGTTTGCAGAAAATGGTTCCCATCCAAGTCAATCCAAGCACACAGGAAGTGCTTCGTCTTCCTCTGCCTTCATCACTGTAAGAAGCAGACAACATACAGCGTTATTTACAGCCACCTCATAAACAAGCTCATTACTGATTCAATGGGCTCCTCCAATTAACTAAACGACGGTTACATCCAGACACGCTCGTCATAATTACACTAATGTACATCAGCAAATACATTCTCCCATGTAAACCAGCTTCCATATTCAAACACCATCTCTCTCTCTCTCGCTCTTGCTGGCTTTGGCTTCCTCCCATAATTCTTGAGTTTGACCGCTGATGCATTGAAGACGAAAGGTCAAAGGTGGCTGACAACATCTCTGCCATGTTCTCCAAATATAATGAGCGCTCTCCTTCTTCAACCGTTCATCAAGGTTTTTAGTCGAGCCGTGGAAAACAAATCCAGCTTATTAGTCTCCTTTTTAAAAACTGTGTGTCTCTGTGGCTGCATGTAAATTTCACCCTTTATTTAAAGAGAAAAATCACCGTATTCCCAGAACTCTTCGCTGTCTGCCGTGGACAGCTTAGCATATACAATGGGCTTGTCGGTGACTTCAGCGGCATGGCTAATGCGAGACCTTTTGCGCCGCTTAATTCCGGGAGGATAAACAGGCTCGCGCATGCAAAATTATTCAAACACACAGATAATTAGCCGGGGAAACAATCAGCAGTGTGAATAATAATCCTCAGCGGTAGACATTACAACTTTCTGAGCGCGAGAATAAGACGGATGTGAGTACCTTGGGCATGAGCTTATCAAATAAAGCTCGGTAAATGTACCCTGAATGAAATGAGTCAATCATTTTAATGTGCGAGAGAAGCCCCGAGGAGAACAAATAAGCAATCACTACATCACGCCGGGCGAGCAAATGAACCTGCTGCACAATTAGGCAGGGTCACATTCGGCGAGGGCTGCGAGCTCTCCATGTGCTAATGAGCTCCTGTGTATGTCAGGGGGAAGGGGGATGGAGAGAGACAGCTACAGACTGAATAAAATAAAGCCTACAACTACGGCACTTATGGTGGTGTAGGTAGCGCTTCATTAAGGACACTTTCACACCACAGCTTTGGGTGCAAACTCGAGTCCATTTGACGTCAGATTTGGGTTCATTTAGATCCGAGTTCCCTTCAAAGGGTTTTCGGTGGTGTAATTTATTTAAACTAAGTTTATGGTTCAAAGATGGTAGGAACACTGTCAGTCCTACGTTATGGAAGTGAACCATTAATGCTAGTGCTGTATTGTACATTTGAAGTCAGAGTGAACCAGAAGTTGCTAGAAAGAGACTATTACAGACTGAATTTAAAAAAAGCCTGAAACTACGGCACTTAGGGTGGCTTCATTTAGGACACTTTTCCACCACAGCTTTAAGTGAAAACCCAAGTCCATTTGACGACAGATTTCGATCTAAACAGCTGCCGACTTCTCTTCAAAGGGTTTTCTGGGGTGCAATTTATTTAACTCAGTTTATGGTTCAAAGATGGTTGGAACACAATCTGTCCCACATTATAGAATTGATCCATTAATACTATTGTGCTGTATTGTGCATTGGAAGTCAGAGTAAACCGGAAGTTGCTAGAGAGAGACTGAATCAAAAAAGCCTGAAACTATGGCACTTAGGGTGGCTTAATTTAGGACACTTGCACTACAGGTTTACGTGCAAACTCGAGTTTATTTGACGTCAGATTTGGATATAAACTGCAGCCGAGTTCTCTTTAAAGGGATTTCGAGGTGCAATTTATCTAAATTCAGTTTGGTTCAAAAATGATAGGAACACGATCTGTCCCATGTTATGGAAGCGAACCACTAATACTAGTGGTGTATTGTGCATTTGAAGTCAGTGTGAGCCAGAAATTACTAGAGAGAAATCGTTACAGACTGAATTAAAAAGCCTACAACTATGGCACTTATTGTGGTGTAGATATCACTTCATTAAGGACACTTTTACACCACAGCTTTGGATGCAAACTCAAGTCCCTTTGACATCAGATTTTGGTTCATTTGGATCTAAACAGCTGCCGAGTTCTCTTTCTGTGTCGAGTGATCGGTGCCTGTCTTGCTTGTAGTCGTGCATCTGCATGCTGTTTGTGTTGCTCTGCAATAACACTTCTCAAACGCTAGCTTGCAGTGAATTTTTATGTTCCTCTATGTCGGTTGTCGGGTGTTTTTTTTGTTTTGTTTGTTTTTGAATGCTACCTTAATGCACAAGTAGTTAAAACTTGCTCATTCTGAGGCAGCAACCAGCAGACATGAAAGAAATTTAATCATAAGGTAAACACAAAACAGAAGTTTCCATCTAAATCTCCTCCACGAGACTCGGCACTTGTAAACAATTGCTCCATCGCGCTCGTGGCTTTTAGCACCACCCACACTTGTCACAGCTACCAAGCCAACCAGTCGCAGAGCTTGCGCTACGCGTCGTTGCAATGTGTGGTTACAATTTTGAAGAAGTGTGCGTCAGTGCCAGTGAAGGCGATGATTATGCGACCGCATGAAGGCTGCGCCGGACCATACATGTGCGGTTGCTGCAGAAGAATAAATCAGCCTTTAGTCCCTGATTATCAGGGTTCACCACAGCAGAGTGAATCGCCAACTATGGCATAGGTTTTACGCAGTGGATACCCTTACAACCCTTTCCCAGTACTGGGAAACACTCATTCACTTTCGCATTCTCACACACACACTCATTCACTACGGCAAATTTCGTTTATCCAATTCACCTATGCCGCATGGCTCTGGAATGTAATGCTGCGTTCACATCAAACGCGGAAAAAGCATCAAGCGCAAGTGATTTACATGTTAAGTCAATGCAGTGAATAGACATCATACGGCGCAATATGTGCAAATGAGGCAGCGCGAACTGAACTTCTGTAGACATTCGCGCCGCGTTAACCAATCAGGAGCTTTTTCTTGTAGGGGCGTGATTATAATGTAGCACCTGTTGTTGCTGAATCCTCCTGCAGACACCGCACAACAGTTTATCGAACTGGGCTCAGCTCAGTCGGAAGCACAGCTGAAAGCTTTCATCATCCAGGTTAAGTTTCTGGAAGAGTTTATGAACTCACAGAGCTGGGGGGCCCTCAGAATGAATCTAGTGGACTCAGACACGGCTCCAATTGAATCAGCGGTGTTTTTCAGTCTTCCTAAAGCACATAAACACGGCTATTCTCAAAATAAAATCCATGTTAGCCATTTAGCAATGAAGATAGAGTCACCGGGCAGACAAGCCCTGCCCATCACGCAAGTCCGTGTGTAGTGTGAAGTGAATTTGACACACGAATGAAGTAAACTTAAAATGTTCATTTGTCTATTCACGCACAAATAGCATGATTTATCCGTGTGTGTGTCTAGTGTTAGCACAGCATAAAGGAAACCAGAGGAAACTTACACCAACATGGGGAGAACATGCAAACTCCACATAGAAATGCCAACTGACCCAGTCGGGACTCAAACCAGCGACCTTCTTGCTGTGAGGTGAAAGTGCTAACCACTAAGCCACCATGCCACATACACATTTGTTTTTTTCAAATAAAAAGTTAATCCTACTCAGTTATGAGTACCTACTGCAAATACGTTTTGTTATGCGCAATTTCAAAATTTATGCCCATCTTGGCTTTTCCAGTAGGCATTTTTGTTAATAAAATATTCCAAATGCGCATAAAGATAGCTGGGTGGAAACGGGCACCATAGGCACCTTTCAGGCAACTAAATGGCCAAAATAATAGATTTCCTACTATTAATTGAAATGGTGTTGTGTAAACGCTCTTTAGACTCCCCTATTGCAGCAATGACAATCCTTGAAGTGCTTCAATTTCTATTTTGCATGTCAATGTGGACGCGACGTGACTGAACGCTCATTAAATGCTGTCCGTTGTGACCAAATATTGCACAGTTGATGTCACCCAGTCTGCCTAGGCTCTTACCAAAGATCTCACGTTGTGCAATGTGACAAGCAACAATTATAAAAGACCCCAAAAAAGCAGCTTCCATGTGAAAACAGCCAAAAGTCAGCCTGCTATTAAGATAAAGATGACAGCGGATGAGCTGTGCCTGACAGACAGACAGTCAGTAATAAGGGCAGTTAGCGGCAGACAAACACTCAGGTACGTCGGCTTCGCCACGAGGCAACCCAACAGGCCCCATGGCGCAGGCTTTCAAAGCAAAGTCAAAGTTATTAAGTATTCAATCATATAAAAGGGAGAGGAAGGCGTGAAAGGTTGCGGACCAAAGCACTTTTGCTCCAGTGCATTAAGAGGCTATGCAGGCGCTCCAAGACTGCGTGAAAAGAAATAGATTGCCTCCCCAGAAGATGGCAGCTTCCCTGTACACCCCCCTTCTCCTTTTTTTTTTTCTTTAATAACTGCAATCTGCTGTGAAAATCTAATCCCAAGTACCATTTACGTTGCACCCAGATAACTTCTGCTTGGAAAAGCGTACAATATGAATATTTCATTCCCTGATATCCAAATAAACATGGCAGGCTTTCCATCAATCAGGGAACGCTGCAAGAAGTGAACTGGAAACTGGAAATTGCTAATGAATAGCAAGGTTTGGGTAGGGGGGGGGAGGTTGAACATGTCTTGTAAAAGCATCTCTGTTTTATTTCTCATGGAAAAAAAGAAATGTATGCATTAGTGAAAAAGCTCTGTGATAAACATCCCTCCCCGTGGTCGTGATCAAGGCCTGCCATTAAACATGACCCTCTTCCACAACACCGCCGGTCTCTTCTGATGGAGCGACTCGGGCTATTATAAGTTATTTATCACAACAAATCAAGCAGGGATACTGTTGTGTATTTACAGGCATCCAAAGAATCAAGCCCATCTTCGGTCTGTGCATACACAGCACATGTTGGCTGGCTTTGGGCTGTATGTCAGGTCTCTGCAGATTTGTAAGGCCACACCTGTCCTAAGAGCTCCAGTAATGACACTTAATGAAAGCTGGGAATCCATGCATGCAGAAGGAGCCCTGCGTCCGTCATAAATAAACCAAAAGCCCACAAGCCATTTCCTCGGCTATCTATTTATTTTCTATTTACTCTCTGCTGGAGTCCTGAAGGTACTCTAAGAACTCCTAGAAGAACATTAAGCGAGCTTCGCTTTGGTGTTTTAACTTTGCAAATGGACAAGTGTGTGCAATCTGGAAGCCCGGTCCCATCACTGAATAAAAAAATAAAAAAATAATCATAAAAAAAAAAATAATTATAAAGTCAGAATTGCGAGTTATAAATGAGTTTCCTGTTATGAATTCTGACTTAATAACTCGCAATTCTGATTTAATAACTTGGAATTTTGACTCAATAACTTATATTTGCGACTTTATAACTCAGAATTCTGACTTAACTCATAATTGTGACTTAAGAACTCGGAATTCTGACTTTATTACTCAGAGTTGCGACTTTATAACTTAGAATTCTGACTTTACAACTCGCAATTCCGAGTTTATAGCTAGCAATTCTGACTTTATAACTTGGAATTATGACTTAACTCATATTTGTGACTTTATAACTCAGAAGTCTGACTTTCAACTAGCAATTCCGAGTTTAAAACTAGCAATTCTGACTTAATATCTTGGAATTATGACTTAACTCATATTTGTGACTTTATAACTCGGATCTCTGAATTTAAACTTGCAATTCTGACTTTATAACTCAGAATTCTGTCTAAATAACTGATAATTGCGACTTTATAACTTGGAATTCTGACTTAATAACTTAGAATTCTGACTTAACTCATAATTGTAACTTTATAAGTCGGAATTCTGACTTAGCTCGCAATTCTGACTTTATAACTCGCAATTATAACTCAGAATTCTGACCTTATCACTCTGAACCTCTGACATTTTATAATATTTCTTTTACATAGATTTTTTTTAATAGATATATAATTCTGACTTAACTCGTAATTGTGACCTAATACCTTGAAATTCTGACTTTATAACTCACAATTCCGAGTTTAAAACAAGCAATTCTGACTTTATAACTTGAAATTCTGACTTAATACCTTGGAATTATGACTTAACTCATATTTGTGACTTTAAAACTCGGAACTCTGACTTTAAACTCGCAATTCTGAAAAAAAAAAAAAAAAAAAAAAAAAATATATATATATATATATATATATATATATATATATATATATATATATTTTTTTTTTTATTCAGTGGCGGGAACAGGCTTCCATGTGGATATAAAAATAAAGTTCTCTAACCAGACTCCCTAGTTTTTTGCAATTCTGCGATTGCTGAATCCAACACAAAATCAACAAAAAATCATGCATTTTTGGGATCCTGCAAAATTATTAATTGAATGCTAAATAATTGCAAAAAATATTTAAAAAATCATAAAACACCCTACTTCAAAACCATATAATCAAAATATTTTTCTTTCAGTTTGCAGTAAATTGTTTTACATGTCTTATAGACGTTGCATATGCAGCGCACTTGATGTCTTTGAGTGTCTCCCAAAAAAGGACGTCTCACCTGCACCCTCACAATCATTACATTATATTATATTACATGGAGGGAGGGAGTGGTCGGGGGGATTGTTTTGCAGCCTGTGCAGTAAGCTACGGTGGCCGGAAGAACAACATTACAAAGTGTGAAACACTTTTTACAAAGCTGGAGACAAAATTTACATTTTGGAAAACATTATTACCTATCATAAGACACAATTACATAGGAAAAAGGATTTTACTTTGGACAAAACATATTAACATTTTAGAAAAAACATAATAAAATTAAGACGCAAAACACTTTTACCAGTCCTGAAACTAGTCCATAATGACAGATTCTTTATGGAAAGGGAATGTACCACACATGATCTTTACTTGAAAAATGTAGTGAGCTAAGCTATTAGCTACTTTACTTAAAATGTAGCTTAACTACTCTAAAAGCTACCCTCTGGGATATATAGCAAGGTAATCGAAAAGCTACTTGGCAAAAGTAGCTTAGCTACATAAGTGATTTTTACAATTTTCATTTTTAAATTGAAGGTCAATTATATATTGGTGATCAATAAAACTGTCATTGAAACATATGAAGCATAATAGTTCAGTTCACTTATTTACTGTAAATAATATGCTGTGCTAAACAGAAACACATTATAGTATGTGACAGCAAACACATAAAAAATCCAATAAAACCAGGTGTTACATATTTAAATACTATAGTAATTTATAGTACAGGCAAATATTAAGAAATAAACATTATTTAGTCTATATATTTACAACTCTTCATTAATAAATTACACTAGAAATTGCAGTATCATTACTAACTATCAGAAACTAATAGTAATTACCATAGTATACTTTAGCCTTCACTACAGTATACAACTATATGACTCCTATGCCTTAGTCATCTTTCTATAAGGCAATTTCTCGTGTTGGTTGATGACGTCACAGCAAGAGCAAGAGGTGGCAGTAATACACCGAAAAGTTTGTTGTCGACCGTAAAACAGGAAGAAGAAGAAATCATCATTCTCAATCCATCATAGGGATTTACTTTCATTGGCTAGACACTGGCCTTACAGCTCTGTGAATGTCGGTGCGGTCACTTATTGATCCGCAATCGGTAAATGCAGCTTGTGTGGACACTACTGCGCTACTTCACTTATAAAATAGTTTTGCTACTGAAAAGCTTTTTGATTTAGAAAGTAGCAACGCTACCGCCATGCTACAGAGAAATGTAGTTAAGCTAGTAGCGTCACTACTTGTAGCAAAGCTACTGCCCAACACTCGTTACATTAGAACAACAAGAATTAGTCCAAGACACTCGAAAAATTTGAAAAATTTAAAAAGCCTTTATTCACATGGCTAAATCTCTAAAAACCTACGATCTAGGTCTATGCTGAATTTATGATGATAGTAGACTTTGTTTGTTAAATTATTTGAGTGCCATTTGAGATGTTTAAATCATGTGACCGTAGTACTCAAAAGAGACTCTTGCCGCACCTGATCACTGTTACCCTGATGAAGGCAGACTCTTGCCGAAACACGTAAGCTGCGTCCCAAATCGCATACTTATGCACTATTTTACGCCATTTTGTAGTATAAATAGTGTAAGTAGTGTGTTCACATTGAAAACTCTCAAAATAATAAGTGCACTTTAATTACCTGGATGATGCACTCATTCAGCCGCTAAAATGAAGTGTGTAATGATGGACACTTCACGCACTAAACGACCGCAGGTTTGCTTACGTAGCGGAAGGGGCGGAGCGATCGGACGCACGTGTTGAATAACTTTATTTATTTTGGATAGTGAAAGCAAAATTCTCCTACGAGAGTGATTATAGCGCCTCCGGATGGTAAATGCGGCAATCCTCACGGCAGGTATTACTTGATAATTCAGTCGTTTATTTCACTGATTTGCAACAGTCAAACGTCATCAGGGAAACGGTTTGAATTTCCGCTTAGTAAAAAAACATTAGTGTGCCATTTGGGACAGCACTACATACATATACTATCCTGTTGAGTGTGTAAGTGCATAAGTACATAGTGCATGAGTGCATAGTGTATAGTGTGCCATTTGGGACGCAGCTGTAGGTTTTTAGAGATTTAGCCATGTGAATAAAGGCTTTTAAATTTTTCACATTTTTCGAGTGCCTTGGACTGATTCTTGTTGTTGTTTTGATGAATCCCTTACCCAAAGAGCACCGACCAAACATTTGAGTTACCCCAGAGCGCTTTTTGTTTGTTTTTTCTCGTTACATTAGATTTGAAATGACACTTCAAATATTGGCTACTGGTTTTCATTTAGTAAAAATGTCCAGCAAAGGTCTCCAGTGTACTTAACGAACTATAAAATGTGTGTTGGTAGCATTTCACACTATTGTCGCCATATGCTATGGGCTATATGCACACAGACTTTTAATTTTTAGCCAGGCAGCCCAAGGGCTTCTGGTGAACTCTATTTCCATAACAAAATTGTCACGTTTAAGATCTGATTTTAAAAATCAGCCATCTTCACTGCTGTTAGATATAGGATATGAGGTGGGTCTCAGACAAGAAGCACTGCATTAAATACCATTTCCCTCCACCATATCTTTAATCTATGACAGTTTTTTTTTCCTCTGTATTTTTTAATGGTATGTCTGCACTAGCCTGCTGCTACTGACGGCGCTAGTGGTTACAACGGTCTTTCATCTCGAAATTAAAAGTAGTTGGCATTTCTATGTGGAGTTTGCATGTTCTCCCCATGTTGGCGTGGGTTTCCTTCGGGTGCTCAGGTTTCCCCTACAGTAAATTGTCCGTAGTGTATGACTGTGAGAGTACGGGTGTTTCCCAGTACTGGGTTGCAGCTGGAAGGGCATCTGCTGCGTGAAACATATGCCGGAATAGTTGGAGGTTCGTTCCACTGTGCCAACCCCTGATAAATAAGAGACTAAGCCTGAAGGAAAACTAATGAATTTTCAAGTGAACAGTTACTTTAAAATGGCAAGCATCTATGTATTACTAGTCAGGACTCTTTCTGTTGTAACAATGGAAGATTATTCAGCGCCTCTTCGACTTTTCTTTGAATAAATCTCCTGAAGTGATCTGGCTCTGTGAAGCGAGGCCCTAAGCAGGTCTTTGACTCTCCTGCTCTTTCTCCATCATCAATAATGCAATGGCGTGGCATGTGGAGCAGGTTCTGGACCTTCAGAACAAACAGGCAGGAGAATGGATTGAACCCTGCAGGCTGGGCTCATCAGCGCACGGTCAACATGGCCTCGATGATTGGCTTCAGACCAGCCAAAAGTTCTCCAATCATGTCTCAAACTTTTTTCCTTTCCAATTTCACAAGTGTGAATCAGATCAGACCCTATTACAGAGCATAAGCCTGTACCTACAGAGCCCGGATCATTCCGCCGCGAGAGGACAGGCACTCCAGAATGAGATGGCTAATGGTGACATGGACCTTCAACTGTGGTTATAGGACACCTTTTCTCTGCATCTGATAGAAATACCGACCTAATCACAACAGAGACGCTCTCGCGGATGCTATGCATGAGTATGGGTTAACAGAGAATGGAGAAAGAGCGAGGAACAAAATAATGAAAGGGAGAGCTGTGATAGGAAACGGCCAGCACCGGGTCATCCAGGAATTATAAGAGGAGAAGATGAAAGATCAAACTGGACAGGTGATTCGAGGAAAAACCTGCAAATAAGCTCGGTTTCCATGCAAGATTATAGAGGACAGAATGGGCTACAGCCTGTTTACCATGAAGGTCAATGCTAATATGCATTCAATAAAGGCTGCAACTGTGAGCGGTGGTTACCATGATATTCTGTTATATCAAAGAAAATGGAGAGATATTCAAATGCTACATGGAGATACTATACAAGTGCTACAGCTATCATAAGAAATAATTTTCTGCAGTATGAAATGTTAAACAAAACACATCTACTTAATAGTTAATGCAAAAAAACTGATTAAGTGAAGTTTATTCATAAACTAATTTCGAGAGGATGACGTGTTTATGATTTATCACAGCTGGACTCGAATTTGCTAATCAGTATCTTCCAATCATTCGAGACCCAAGCTACTATAAATAACCACAGTTTTCAATTCACTTGATCTTCGTTTGGAAGAAACCCCCCTCCTCCCCTTTTCCTCCTCTTTTACCTCTGACTGGGCGACACGGCGGCCCAGTGGTTAGCACTGCGAGCCCCACAGCAAGAACACCGCCAGCCCTGGCCCCCCAGGACCGGTGGCGTTTCTGTGGTTTCTGTGAGGAGTTTGTATGTTCTCCCCATGTCCGCGTGGGTTTTCCCCGGGTGCTCCGGTTTCCTCCCACCATCCAAAGACATTCAATATACATAAAAACCAAGCATTTATCTAACCCTTGTGTTCCCTTAGCTACAGCAGCGGGGGAGTTCTGAGATCCACCGAGCTCAGGCTCCCCTCTCGCTCTGCCAAACAGGAGGAAGCCCCGGACTCGAGGAGTCCTTGAGCTCGGGGCTCTCTCCCGGGACAGCATGCCAAACAAGCTTTTATAAATCATCAGCTAAGTGTGAACTCTTGAAAAGGATAGTAACAGAAAGTCACAAAAGATATACTTGAAAAATATAATTAAATGGGTCATATGATGTTCCATATGATGGCTTAGGGGTTAGCACTGTCACCTCACAGCAAGAAGGTCGCTGGTTTGAGTCGAGTCCTGGCTAAGCCAGTTGATGTTTTTGTGTGGAGTTTGCCTGTTCTCCCCATGTTGGCGTGGGTTTCCTTCAGGTGGTCCGGTTTCAACCACAGTCCAAAGACATGTTTTACAGGTGAATTGGATTCACTAAATTTGTCGTAGTGTAGGAGTGTGTGTGTGTGTGTGTGTGTGTGAATGTGAGAGTTGATGGGTGTTTCCCAGTGCTGGGTTGTGGCTGGAAGGACATCTGCTGCGTAAAACGTATGCTGGAATTGGTGGTTCATTCCACCGCGTCAAAACCTTCTCCACCAATCAGGTTGGCACTTTTGTTCACGTGCACGGAGCTGCTGAAGTTACAGTAAACAGCACTCGGAGGCGCTCAAGCGCAAAACTGTCAATGCGAGCGCAAGAAGATGCCCAGAGGCGATATGAACGTGGAGCTGCTTATTGCTCTGGTGAACAATAATCATTTCTTCATCGCTAAAGCTGCTACTTGAACCATCCATAGCACCAAGCGTGTCAACTTGGTCTCCTTTTTCTGTGATTCAAGCGGGTGTCAGAAGCTAAAGTTGTGTAGAGCCATCTATCGTCAAGGAGTGATTTTGCATACTCTTCTGCTCGATGCCAGTGAAAATCACTCGTTTCTTTAAATGACGCTTTTGTGCCTGCTGTTTTGTGTGTTGGTGTGCATGATCACATTGGAGTACTTTATTTAGTCACAAGGTGCTAAACGTTGACCGAAAACACCGAGTAAAAAATGACCCAGTGTGGAAGGGCCTTTATTCAGATCCTTCAAAACTGCTTTAATGCCTCCCTGGATTTTTTAATGCTCAATACTAAAATTTCCTCACAATATGGTTGTAGACTAAATCACACCTTCTGTTTCATGTCAAAAACAACCTAAAATCTGGATACTCATAAAAGTCTCAATGGACGTATACAGTTAAAGTCTAAATTATTCGCCCTCCTGTGAACTTTTTTTTTTTTTTTCAGATATTTCCCAAATTATGTTTAACAGAGCAAGGAATTTTTCGCAGTGTGTCTGATAATATTTTTTCTTCTGGAGAAAGTCTGATTTGTTTTATTTCTGCTAAAATAAAAGTATTTTTTTATTTTTTAAAAGCTATTTTAAGGTCAAAATTATTAGCTCTTTTAAGCTAAGCTAATTATATTAGCTGAATACTAGTATCCTGAAAAAAATCTAGTAAAATATTATGTAAAATAATATAAAATATTATTATTATATTATAATAATAAATATTTTATATTTTATAATATGTTATAATATATAAAATATTATTATTATATTATTATTTTTATTAAAATATTATTAAAGACAAAATAAATCAGTTAGAAATCCATTAGTAATGAGTTATTAAAAATATTATGTTTAGAAATGTGTTGAATAAATCTTTCCGTTAAACAGAAATTGGGGTAAAGAAAACCCAGGAGGGCTAATAATTCTGACTTCAACTGTATATGTTTGTGTTAGGGACATGCGAGTGTGTTCAGGGCTTTACTCCGGAAGTGTGTGTTGCTGTACCTTGATACGCTGTGCCTCCATTCTCTCTTGTTTTCAGCCTCCTGATTTCCCCCTGTAAACCCTTCACGTTCTCCTGAAGGTGACTGCATGAAGACAGGACAAACATTACAGCCTAATCCCATTTCACACCCTTCTCTCCATATCTTTGCATGCAACCGTTCTCTGCTACTTGGACCTAGAAATCCATGTTTGTACACACTCCAAGCGGAAACAGCTTTGGAAGGGGCGAGCGGGGCTTACTCTCTCTCGGCTGTCAGGTGGATGATCTTCCTGCTCTGCTCTTTGATCTTGAGTGCCAGTTTCTCATTAGTGTGCCTGGAGTGGAGCAGGGGCAGAGATAATGGGCTGCAGTGAGGAAGCTGCGAGCTGCTGTCACAATGAGCCATGATGCTGAATGATAATGATACAGCCATTATAACACTGCCTTTCTCAGGATGCTAAACTTCTGAAGCGCCACAGACACTTTCTATACTTTTGTAAATGCATATACTGGCTCCTTCTGTTGTGCGATAGTATCTGTGACACCTAATGTATTAAAAAGTCACATTTACTTTTTTTTTGTTGCAAAATAAACACCAAAGGGTGATCAGGTACATGTGAAGAGGTTTAGTTAGCGATCATGATTGACTGACTGCACATAATGGTAATTACAAAATAATTAGATTACATATAAAAACATAAATCTTCAATTAAATAGTGTTTCGTTATGTGAGAGAAGATTGATATGCGACATGTTAAACTAGCACAGCTACAGAGCATCCGGAAAGTATTCATAGCGCTTCACTTTCTCCACATTTTTATGTTACAGCCTTATTCCAAAATGTATTAAATTCATTTATTTCCTCAAAATTATACACACAATAACTCATAATGACAATGTGAAAAGAGTTTTTGAAATTGTTGCAAATTTATTAAAAATAAAAACCTGATTTCTTCAAAAAGTGGCAATGTTTTATAATTTACTTTAACTCTCTTAAGGTATTGCCTTCCATTTAATAGATGCACTCTCCTGAGTTCCCTCCTTTTTAATTTATTTCGTATTAATTAAACTTTTTTGTTTTATCTAATACCATTTTATATCGTTTAATTGTAAATATTTACTTTCAACATTGACAATGTATCTGAACATTTGATTGTGATATTTGGTTGTAATGTTCAGTACACTTAATACTCATGTTTCTATTTTTCTTTTCCTCTTTTATTATTATCATTATTATTATTAATATTTCTCTTTTTTATTATATATATATTTTTTTGTTATTTTTTTTGTCTCTTTTGTAAAAAAAAAGAAAAAGAATGATATGTAACTATCTGTACTGATGTAATGTTTGTTTTTTCCACAATAAACAATTTAAACATAAAAATAAAAACCTGAAAAATCACATGTACTATGTACAGTTGAAATCAGAAGTTTACATACACTGTATAAAAAGGCACATATCCATTTAAAAAAAGTTAGATGTTAATGTGACTAAACCTTTCTCGTTTAGGTAGGTTAGGATTATCACATTTGTTTATGTTATGCCTTTTAGCAGAATAATGAGAGAGATATTTTGTGAGAAATTGTTAAAACTTTTCTTGAAAGTCAAGTTTACATACAATAAGATTATTATGCCTCTGGGGAAGCTCAGATGATGGTGTCAAGGTTTTGGAAAATTCTGATTGGCTAATTGACAACATTTGAGATAATTTGAGGCACAACTGTAGAATAGTATTAAAGGAAAACCTCAAACACACTTGAGCTTCCTTGTGTGACAACATGGGAAAATCAACAAGCCAGAATCAACAAAAAAAGCCAGATTACAATTTGCTAAATTACACTGGGAAAAAGACACATTTTCGGACACATGTCCTGTGGTCTGATGGAACTAAGATTGAACTGTTTGGCCATAATGACCAGTGTTACATTTGGAGGACAAAGGGGAAAGCTTACAAGCCAAGAAACACCATCCCAACTGTGAAGTATGGGGGCGGCAGCATCATGTTGTGGGGCTGTTTTGCTGCAGGAGCGACTGGTCCACTTCACAGCATAGATGGCATCATGAAGAAAGAACATTATGTAGAAATACTGAAGCAACATCTCATCAGACATCAGCCAGGAAATTAAAACTTGGCCACAAATGGGTCTTCCAAACAGACCATGACCCTAAGCATACTGCCAACTTAGTTTAAATGTGCTTTAAGGACAACAGAGTGAATGATTTGGAGTGGCCATCACAAAGCCCTGATCTCAATTCTATAGAAAATTTGTGGGCAGAGTTGTAAAAGCTTGTGTGAGCAAGACAGCCAACAAATCTGACTCAGTTACACCAATTCTGTCAGGAGGAATGGGCCAAAACTCCAGCAAGCTATTGTGAGAAGCTTGTGGAAGGATACCCAAAACATTTGACCAAAGTTATACAGTTTAAAAGCAAAGCTAAAAAATTACCAAGGATAGGTATGTAAACTTTTGACTCTCTAGAAATTAATAAAAAAATCTCAAAAGAAAATTTCTCTCATTATACTGGCGTTTAGCAAATGTAAATCATTGAGGTAATCCTAACGAACCTAAAATAGTAAACGTTTAGTATAATTTACTCTCAGGCATTTTTAAAAACTGGTTATGTTCCTTTTTTAGAGTGTATGTAAACTTCTGGTTTAACTGTACATGCACTATGTTTACTCGTCGTGTTGTGGCATGGCGCACCGTGGTGCGGTGCATCTGGTGTGCGACCCCCTTTACGATGGTCATGCTGCAGACAGTTACTACTCTTTTTGCATCCTTGCTAAAACTCACACTGCTAATGATCAAAGATTTATGTTAATCTGGCAAGCTAATGGTCAGATGGTAATAATATATTACTGAATGATTACATCCAACAAACAACATATTAATTTTGCTGATTGCAAAAGAACTTACTTTTGCTCCTTCACCCATTGGTTGACATTGGTCACGACTAGTTCACTTTCCCTGTGAAGTCGAGAGCTGTCAGTCCGCGCATCTCCTAAACACTGCCGCAAAACATCCGCCTCACACACCGCCGAGCTGTACTTCTGATTCACACTGTCCATCTGTGAGTTCAAGACCTCAACCTACACAAGAGAGCAGTTTACACAAAAACCCCAAGCACAGCGTTATACACAGCGGGTCAAATAAGTATTAAACACAGCGTGATTTTACTATTGAATACTTTTCGAAAGGTGCTGCTGAGATAAAATTTAACCAGATTTTGGTAGAAACCCAAACAATCCAAAACTTTTTTTTTTCAGAATTATGTGTAATAGCAATGGATGGACACAAGGAGAAGGTATTAAAACCTATTTAATACTTTGTATAAAAGGCTTTCTTTTGGTACTGACAGCTTTAAGAGGCCGCTTGTATGAAAAATAAAGCCTCATGCATTGCTCATGTGTGAATTTATTATTAATTTATTAAAAAAATAATTAAAAAATGTATTAAAAATCTTGATAGTTCTGTGGGTCTAGTCTGTCAACTCTTATCTTTAGTTCTTATTTTCTAATGGATCAAGTCAAGTGATTGGCTGAGCCATTATAGCAGCTTTGTTTTCTTTTCTGAAACCAATTGAGAGTTTCCTTGGCTGTGCTTGTGATCATTGTCTTACTGAAATGTCCACCCTGGTTTCATCTTCATTGTTTGGTAATGTAAGTGTTAAACTGAAATAGCTAATTTGCACTGAATTGCTTTCTAACTTCTGAGAAATTTCAGCTGCTGTCTGGGCTTTCTATGCTTTATAATACCTCCCTTTCTTCATGTGTTCAATAGAGGAATTACCAACATACAACACATGGCGTCACACGAGTTCCCGGTTGCAAAAAGAGACCGCTGGCAATAGTAAACATGTCATGTTGTGCAGTACGATGCGAAATTCAAAAGTCCAAAAGTAGAAAACTTAACTTTTACCGTACACCACACTGCTTTAATGCCAACTGCAGACGTCTTTGGCTAAAAGGGAGCTGAATGAAGTGATGTAATTAAAAATGCCGGACTCTTCAGTTCTCATGTTATATCAGGTAAGTTCACGCTATGCTGAATCATACACATCACTCGTTTTTGATTGCAGCAATGATTTCAGTAAAACAGTTACATATGGTTCATTAAACTGCACACACTGAATGCTAAGAATGAAACGTGCAAGTGTAAATTATTAAGGTAAAGTTGGTTTAATATTCACACATTCATTCAGTGACAACTTGTGACACAATCCCTATATTGTTTACCACGGCACTTTGAATATTCGGTCTGAAATAACCTGCAAGTGTGACTTGAAAACAACATTAACACTGTTTGTTTGACTGTAAACAATGTTGTACTTTGATAGTCATTGGCTGCTAATATGATTTCGCTATTTAGAGTTTGCTAATAATACTTTTATGAAATTATATTGTTAAGGAGAAAGTCCAAATGTGCGAATATAAAACCAACTTTAGGTCATTGTGTAAGTTGACATACCCTGCAGTACAGGTGTAGTTCGCTGTCAGAATGCAGTAGTTTTGCTTGTTGATGATTACCCAGGCCTTATTTAACATTAGTCTTTTTTCCTTGACTTTGGCTTAGCAGAACCTCGGTTTTTAGCACTACAAAGTTTTGAATCTGGTAATCACGGAGCATTATTTCTTGCATGTGACCGCACAGAACAAAACAGTTGGCATCCAAAGTTTTGGTAAACACTTGGAGCTTCAATGAGTTGTATATTTCGGGCTGGATACTTGGCTATTTCGTTATATCCAATATCCAATGGGAGGGTGCTATCACAAATGGACCTGTCAGATAAACGCTGCTCACTTTAACGTTAATTTTGCTGAATCACTGAGCATTATGTAAATAATATGTATATTATGTAAGCAATATAACTTATTTCTAAGACAACAACAAACTCGAAAATGTACTGCATCGGATGTCATTCCCTCACTGTAAATGCTAGTGCTCCCGCTTTATTTCTGCCACCTCGCTGCGTGCGCATCCTGAATGTTTCAGACAAGGTAATTCGTTGATACGTTTTCCTTGTGTAGACACAACTTAATATCTAAACTAAATAGTTTTCTATTTATGTTTGAATTACTTTGGTTGTGACTTGACATCTGATTCAAATTTAAAGTCAACCCCACCTTTGTAATATGTTTTCTAAAAAAAAAATGGTGATGTAGTATTAAATACTTATTGTATCCGCTGTGAATGATGTTGTGGTTGACCTGAGAAAGTGTAGCAGTGTAGTTCTCCCTAAGAGACACCATTTCCATCTTCAGCATGAGCAGTTCCTCCTCTCTGTCCTGCAGGGCTCTGGTCTGCTGCTGTGCCCACTGCTCTGAGTGTGAGAGCTGGGTGTGCAGCTCTGCTAAACGGCCCTCACACGCCCGAGCCTGGAGGACAGATGGAGATACTGAATATGAAAGCCATTAAAGTGTACACATTACACCAGCGTTAATAGAATGAGTGCACCAAAGAGTAGATTTTAAGATTTTTATATCAGTTTACTGACCTTATTCTTCGCATATGAGAGGGTGCAGCAATTAGAATACTTTTGGCTGGAGACTTCCGGTCTCATTCACTTCCATTCATTTGTAGAAATTAAAAACAGCTCGTTGTGCTGCTTGATGTTGCAAACTGATATTTTTTTTATTATAAACATTTTGAGAGATGTAAACAAAAACAATGGTCCTACCATGTTTTCTTGTTTTACATTTTAAATTTTTATCGCTTCAGGGAATTCTAAAAGAGGCAAAAAATTATAGTGTTACAGTATGATATATAGTAATATTTGACATTATTAGTAATATTTAATAATAGTAATATTTGACATTAAGTTATGATTGAATTGCCTCTTGTTAAAGTTATAAGATTATCAAGTTAATGTTCATGGGCCAATGACTGCACATTATCACATTGAAATGGTCTATACCAGCAGTTCTTACACTTTTTTCATCAAGTACCACCTCAGAAAAAAATTGTCTCTCCATGTACCACTATAATGACCAGTCTTAAAATACAGTAGAGTAGAAGGCCTAATTAAGCACCTACAGCTCTACACAGTTCAAAAACCAGGCCGATTAATTCCTATTATTAAGAAAATTTATTATTGTCAGCCACTTTAAACATTGGAAATAGTTTGAACATTAACACTGTATTGTGTTTACAGATAAAAAAAACTAACAAAAAAAAAAAACAGCCAAAATAAAAAGTCAACGTTTTAATTATATGTGCTTTTAAAATTTAAATAAAATTGGTTGGCTACTGTTCTTTAAAAAAACTCCTGACTTATATGTAAAGTATTAACATATAGTAGCCTATTCATCAACCCGGAAATGTAGCTTGGGCCTCATAAATATAGGCTATCTGTCATCATATTCATATATAAATCATTTGTGATAAATTTTGAAACATATCTTGCATGTACATATGACATATTTGATTCCTCCGCGTACCACTAGAAGAAAGCCCGTGTACCACCAGTGATACACGCACCACAGTTTGAGAACCACTGGTCTAAACTATTCTGCTTTGTCTGTACAGTCATGAACACACTTGTAGAGTGAGTAGTTTGACCAATTTCTGCTGTTTATTAATTCTAGTCATAAGTTGTAAGTTCTAGTCGAAGTTTTAAAACAACCGCAAAAACGAGCACACTTCCGCATTGAAGAATAAAGTCAATAAGGCACTTTGTAACCTGACACCAAACAAAATTTCTGACTGTTTGTCAAATGAACTCCAAGCCGATTGTTATGCTCCTCTAGTGCTGGACCAGGGCCGGATTAACCAGCGGGCATTATGGACACAGGCCCAGGGGCCCGTGCGCACTTGGAGCCCCTGCGAGGTAGAGGGGGGGAAAATGCAGATTTTGGAGTGTCTATTTAGGCTAAGTGCAAATAGCACACCTTGTTGGAATAAACTAGTTAAGTGATTCATGCCCATCACCGTTTGATTGACAGAGACAACATAACCAAAGAGCACAATAGACAGCAGCATGAGTGGTGTAGCTCGTAAAGCGCATGGCAACATTTTTTACGCGATCAATCATGAAACCGGTTCGAATCCAGCGTCTGATTAACACGTTCTTCTTCTTTCCCCCACTACATATCAGATTTTGATTACTCTTCCTCACGAGGAAGACAAGTAGGAATCATGAATAAGTGTGTGTATTATAGAAGAACTGGATTGAAGAGGTGTTATATCCAAATCATATGCATTATAAGTTTGTAAAAGTTATACATTAAACAATACCCTTAAATATCCGTTTTTAGTGCTGCTTCAGTGAACTTAAACTCGTATATTAAAATCCATAAATTTTTACTAGCTGTATTGGTATTTTTTTTTTTTTAAGTTTGCTTTAAATGCTTTAAAAATAAGTTAAATCTTTGTAGACTAGAAATATATGTACTGTATATCATTTATTTTAAAAATGTGGGCAATACGTTTAATTTTATAAAATTTTATTAAATAGATTAATTTTATTTAAAAAATATTATATTCATCTTATTTGTCCATTCACCTATAGCAGTCAGGTAGGGGCCTACAGGACATTGTGCCCAGGGGCCTCTAAATTCCTTATCCAGGCCTGTGCTGGACTTTTAGAATTTGGCATTGTAAATCTAATGATCTGGCGAAACCTCTTTTGGTCACATTGCTCCTAAAATTTGGAATTTTCTCCCAAAAGAAATGAAAGAAAACACTATCATTCATGTTTATATGAAGCGTTTAAGACAGACCTTTAAACTATTGCATAAATATATATCACAGTATAGTATAATTATCAAAATGTCAGATTTTTTCAATATCGTGCAGTCTTAATACTTTGAAATATCTTTAAAAAGATACCGGCCAAATATTTTCATGACATAGCTTCAACAACGTGTAGTGAATATTCCTTATTTCGATCTACATTGACATAACAGAATTTTGCACTTGATGTCCCATTGATTTGTCCCATTTAATCACATCCCAAAAATTCATCCATTCATTTCATTTTTTCAGACTTAGTCCCTTTATTAACCTGTTGCCGTTCTGATGTACCGCCAGCGGTACATAGCGTTTTCTAAAGCAAAACTTTGGGGAAACATTGCTAAATATAACGGCTTCCCACAAAATACTAAACATGGCATATATCTTTTGAAAGCTGAGATTCTTGTGGTTAAAACTATTCCAACCATTTTAACGGCAAAGGGTTAATCAGGATTGCCACAGTGGAATGAACCGCCGACTTATGCAGCATATGTTTTACGCAGCTGATGCCCTTCCAGCTGCAACCCATCACTGCGAAACATCCATACACACTCATTTACTATGGACAATTTAGCCTACCCAATTTACCTGTACCGCATGTCTTTGGACTGTGGGGGAAACCAGAGCACCTGGAGGAAACCCACGACAACACGGGGAGAGCATGCAAACTCCACACAGAAACGCAAACTGACCCAGCCGAGGCTCAAACCAGCAACCTTCTTGCTGTGAGGCGAACATGCTACCCACTGCGCCACCGTGCAGCCCTCATCCCAAAGATACTCTTCTGTATTGAGATCTGGCCACATTGAAATACGGCCAATTTTGTTTACCCAATTCACCTATAGCGCATGTCTTTTATACTGTGGGGGAAACCGGAGCACCCGGAGGAAACCCACACCAGCATAGGGAGAACATGCGAACTTCACAAAGAACTGCCAACTGGCCCAACTGCTGTGAGGCGACACTGAGCCACCCTGTCAACCTACTGTATATATATAACATATGATATTATATACCTCAAACTTCTATATTATAAATGTTGATAAAATTCCAGTGAAGGTCGTTGGTAGCACAGATTTAATCTTTACCTGTGTATCTCTATCCATGAACAAATCAGTATTACACTCTTATGATTTTGGCAAATCTAAAGCAGCTCGCACAATTTCAACTAATATGAAAGCTCAGGTTTCCAGCACATGAGAATTCAGCTTAAATTAAAAGGCAGACTAGTTTCATGGCTAGTAACGCTGTCAGTGTGCAAGATGGTGGAGCGCGGTGACCTTTACCCACAGCACACACATGCTGCAGAGGAGAGACAATAAAAGGCAGTGAAGAAAAGACAATTAAAATGCTGTGTGTGTGTGTGTGTGTGTGTGTGTGTGTGTGTGTGTGTCTGTGTGTGTGTGTGTGTGTGTGTGTGTGTGTATGTAAGCGGGTTATGAGGTAGTCTCAGACACCTGTGCAGCTTTATATCCAGCTCTAATCCCTCTGTGATCCCACACACACACTCAAATGAGATTCTCGACTCATCAGTTTCTTCAATTCACACCTGATTTATAGACGGGCAGCCTGAGTATGTTTGCAAACACACACACACACACACACGCTCACTGTAATCATAGCAACTCCACCAACACACACTCTCACACACACAGATATGAATACACAACCTTATGCAACCATAATTATGTGCCGGGCAGACAAACACACACACTCACGGACGCACACACAGAAATGATAGCCGCCTTTATTGTGGCGTCTGTCTCCCCCCGCTTCCCCGCATGGCGCGTTCCACACGACTGGCGAGAATCATTACTGGCCTTCCTCTGATACGACTGCAGCACCAACAGCAATTATTTTTAAAAGCCAGTGCTGAAAACAGACAACCGATGCACAACACACACGCATAATCATTACTCCTGCAGTCAGAGCAATGGTGGAGTGTGTGTATGTTTATATGTGTGTATGTATATATTACGGTCTGGACAGTGGGGACTCTTATTTTTTTGGTTTTCGGTTTTATTGTGATCCTGTAGAGTTTGCTGACCATAAAATGAGGAAGATGGTTATCCAAAAAGCAATTAGAGTTACTCCACAACACTGACAGCACTTAAAGAATGAGAGTGAGTGCTTTAAAAAAACAGCACCGGCCCTTCTGTCTGCTGTTTTGCACACATTCCACTCAGGCACTTCTGGACAAAGTGTCATGTATGGGTTTGACAAAGTCTGAGAATCCCTGTCTTTCTGGACATCATTGTTAGTTCCATAACAACATGCTACATGCTAATGTGACAACAAGTCTGAGAAGTTCCTTCCTCATCATTTTAGTTCTGCAATAACATGCTACGTGCTAATGTGACAACAACGTGCTGCATGCTAACAACATAGTGCCGTGAGATTTGTGTTTGACAAAATCTAAAGAGCTCCTTTTCTTTTGGACATTGTTGTTCAGCAAAAAATGTGCTACATGCTAACAACATGTTAGTTGCGTGAGGTTTGGGTTTGACAAATTCTGAGAACTCATTTCCTCATGGACATCATTGTAAGTTCTGCAACTCGGTGCTACATGCTAATGTGACAACAACATGCTACATGCTAATAACATAGTACCATAAGGTTTGGGTTCTGCAAGGTCAGAGCTTCTTTCCTCATTCTTTCATTCATTTTTTTGTCAGCTTAGTCCCTTTATTAATCCAGGGTCGCCACAGCGGAATGAACCACCAACTTATCCAGGAAGTTTTTACACAGCGGATGCCCTTCCAGCCGCAACCCATCTCTGGGAAACATCCACACATTCACACACACACACTACGGACAATTTAGCCCACCCAGTTCACCTGTACCGCATGTCTTTGGACTGTGGGGGAAACTGGAGCACCCGGAGGAAACCCACGCGAAGGCAGGGAAAACATGCAAACTCCACACAGAAACGCCAACTGAGCCGAGGTTCAAACCAGCGACCCAGCGACCTTCTTGCTGTGAGGCAACAGCACTACCTACTGCGCCACTGCCACGCCCTCTTCAACAACATGCTACATGCTAATGTGACAACAACATGGTACATGCTAACAACATAGTACCGTGAGGTTTGGGATTGACAGTCTGAGATCTCCTTTCCTCATCATTCTTAGTTCTGCAATAGCATCCTCATAGACATCATTGTTAGTTCTGCAACAACATGCTAATGTGACAAAAACATGCTACATTCTAACAACATTGTACATTTGACAAAGTCTGAGAACTCATTTCCTCATGGACGCCATTGTTAGTTTTGCAACAAAATGCTAATATGACAAGAACGTACTACATGCTAACAACATAAGACCCCGAGGTTTGGGTTTGAGAGTCTGAGAACTCCTTTCCTCATGGACATCATTTCTAGTTCTGCAAACAACATGTTAAAGTGACAAAAACATGCTATATTCTAACAACATTGTACAGAGAGGTTTGGGTTTGACAAAGTCTGAGAACTCATTTCATCATGGACATCATTGTTAGTTCTATAACAACATGCTAATGTGACAAGAACATGCTACATGCTAACAATATAGTACTGTGAGTTTTGACTTTGAATTTTCCTCATGGAAATCATTGTTAGTCCTACACCAACCTGCTACATGCTAATGTGATAACAACGTGCTACATACTACTGTGAGATTTGGGTTTGACAAAGTCCGAGAATTCCTTTCCTCATGGACATCATTGTTAGTTCTGCAACAACCTGCCACATGCTAACAATCTGGGGTTTGTGTTTGCGGATAATAACAGCATTATTATTAGCTAAACATGATTTTAGGAGACATTATAAGAGGTAATTCAAACAGAATGTTAACTTTATAGGAGTTTGGATAATCTCCCGAAGACAAATTCATACTTTTTTTAAAAGCTGAGAGCTTTATGTCCCTCCACTGAACATTCAAGTAAACAAAACATTAGATTATCCAAAAAAAAAAAAAAAGGTATAAAGGTTTTATCAAACAAACCCAGACGAAATCTTGTAAAAAGATATGAGAGCTCTGTTTGCCGAACAGATTTAAAGGGTCAGTTCACTCAAAAATGAAAATCCTGACTGCTCACATAATAATAAATGTATTTTATATTTAAGTTAAAAAAATTTAATTCCCTGGTTCTGCTGCTTGATGCATATGCCGAAGTTTCTTAGCCAATTGTGATCGTTTGTTTTGGTTCAGTTTGGAATTTTCCCAACCATTGCAGAGCCGAGGGGACCAGAGTGAGTGCTCCAGCTTTGCCCCTCTCTGATCATAAGTAAATCTCATTCATTTATTTCTTTTCAGCTTAGTCCCTTTAATAATCCGGGGTCACCACAGCCGAATGAACCGTCAACTTATCCAGCATATACAGCTTTTTTCAGCAGTCTTCAGAATATCTTGTTCTGTGTTCAACAGAATGAAAATATTATTTATAAAAAGAGATCTACTTAGGGTGGCACAATGGGTAGCACGATCACCTCACAGCAAGAAGGTCGCTGGTTCGAGCCTCAGCTGGGTCAGTTGTTGTTTCTGTGTGGAGGTTGCATGTCCGTGTTCGCTTGGGTTTCCTCCGGGTGCTCCGGTTTCCCCCACAAGTCAAAAGACATGCTCTATAGGTGAATCGGGTAAGCTGTATTGTCCATGGAGTATGTGTGTGAATGAGTGTGAGGGTGTTTCCCAGTGATGGGTTGCAGCTTGAAGGGCAACCGCTGCGTAAAACATACTATGTTAGTTGTTAGTAGTTAGTGTCTTACAAATGTAAGAAGAATGTAGCCCAGACTCTGACCTCCTCCTGTGATGACCTGTTGTGAGTGCGCTCTCTGTGCAAATCCGCAGTCATCAGCCTGACTCTCTCCTCCAGAGCCGCTCTGTCCTCCGTCACCTGGATCAGACGGCTCTGCTCACTCCTCTGAACAGACACCTCTCTGCTGTACTCCGCCAGCTGGAACACACAGTTAGCCGCTCATGGTTGTCTGCAGTTCTTCATATGTTACATGTTATAGTGGAGAGTTTACCAGCTCCATGTAGTCTTTCTGAGAGGCCTGCGCTGTGCTGAGCTCCAGTCTCAGCTCTCTGCTTCTCTGATCCGCCTGTTTCAAGCTCTCCTGCTGCTGCTCCAGCTCCAGCTTCAGTCTGCACACCACAGCCTGCAGACAGCTCATCTGAGCAGCAATACAAGTAGCATGGTGCTTACTCTAACATACACACTTTCTTTACATACAGCGGCATGCATTAAAGGAAGAGTTGATAATTTACTTACTCTCAAGTGGTTGTAAACTTACTTTCTATCTTCTACAAAACAAGATATTCTGAAGACTGTTGGATGAAAAAAACAGCCAATGACATCTATAGTAGGAAAAAGTATATATTCCAGTGTTTCCTCTAGGATTTTTATCCAGCTGTGGTGGCAGGTCTTTTACACAACTCTACCAACTAACTATGGCATTATTTCAATGACAAATGGAGAAATGTGTTGAGCGCAGTATTACATGTCGGGATTGCATTTATGTAATGTTAATACCAGCATGCCAATCTCTGCTTGCGCGCCGATTTCCTCTGCTCATGCACAAAACTTCTTGCACGCCCTCAAACACGCAGCTCAAGCGCAGATCTTCTCGTGCGCTCTCAAATAAACACTGCTGAAGTGTGATTTAGTGCGTTTATGTAGTGAGTATGTCTCCAACATTTATTAGATTTGCTAGGAATATTTATAAATGTCTCCAATAGCCCTACAGATCGGGATTATTGCGTCCTGAAGTAAAGTGAAACGGCTATAAACACCAGCAAGATAACGTTAAAGTCTTTGTATGCAGAATCACAGACCTTTATCTATAAATAAAGTATAATTATGGAAACTGTGTTCATCTTAACTGAAAGCTACGTCGTGTTTGCTGGCCTCACACATCGCACACCTCTCAGTAAGTCAGCCAGTCTGTCAGCACGTCACCTTAAAATGTTAAACAAATAGCGCACAGTACTACTGCAGTGACAGAAAATTTCACGCTGTTATTATTCACTTACCTTTTAATGCGTTTTGGTGCGATTATAATCCGCTATTAAAAACAACAATTAATGAATGTTTTGATATTAAAAAGAAGCTGTAGCCGTGGCGGGATGAATTTTGGTGTGGCGCCCCGCCATGAAAGAATGAATGTAGCGGAAACCATATATTCCTTTGTGTTCAGAAGGAAGAAACTAATAAAGGTATGGAACAAGTGGAGGATGAGTAAATGATGACAGAACTTTCAAAATACTTCATCAAATGTGATTTATGAGCTATTTTCCTCATGGGGACCAAAAACATGTCACCACAAGGTAAGGACTACAAGGTGGTGACTATGGAGGCCATTTGACTACAGTAAGCTCATTGTCATGTTCAAGAAACCAGTCTGAGATGATTCGCGGTTTATGACATGGGGCGTTATCCTGGTGGAAGTAGCCATCAGAAGAGGAGTACACTGTGGTCATAAAGTGATGGACAGGGTCAGCAACAATACTCAGGTAGGCTGTGGTGTTGACATGATGCTTAATTGGTACTAATGGGCCCAAAGTGTGCCAGGAAAATATCCCCCACACCATTACACCACCACCAGCCTGAACCGTTGATACAAGGCAGAATGGATCCATGCTTTCATGTTGACACTATTTCAGTGTCGCAACAGATATCGAGACTCATCAAACCATGCACCGTTTTTGTCCAATTTTGGTGAGTCTGTGTGAATTGTAGCCTCAGTTTCCTGTTCTTAGCTGACAGGAGTGGCACCCGGTGAGGTCTTCTGCTGCTGTAGCCCATCCGCCTCAAGGTTGGACGTGTTGTGCTTTCAGAGATGCTCTTCTGCATACCTCGGTTGTAACGATCTGAGTTACTGTTGCCTTTCTATCAACTTGAACCAGTCTGACCCTTCTCCACTGACCTCTGGCGTCAACAAGGCATTTGCGCCCACAGAACTGCCGCTCACTCGATTGTTTCTCTTTTTCGGCCCATTCTATGTAGATCAGCAGTTTCTGAAATACTCAGAGCAGCACGTCTGGCACCAACAACCATGCCACATTCAAAGTCACCTAAATCACCTTTCATCCCCATTCTGATGCTCGGTTTATACTGCAGCAGATCATCCTGACCATGTCTCTATGCCTAAATGCATTGAGTTGCTGCCATGTGATTGGCTGATTAGAAGTTTGAGTTAACAAGCAGTTGGACAGGTGAACCTAATTTGGTGGCCGGTGAGTGTAAGTCAGTGGCTGTTTCTCAATATGCGTTCTTCAGCGGTCTTGCGTCCTCGTGTTCTCGTGAAACGTCATCATCAGCTGCCTAAGTTCAGTTCCAATACTCAAGACCGCAAGTACGGAGGACGCGTGAAACTTCCCGGATGTGTTCTTGATATCGAGGACGCACCGATGCAGACTTGAGCACCGAACTTGCTCTGGAAGTCCCAGAAGTCATTGCGACTGAAGGTGGGAAGCGCTGCATTTTATCTAGATTTATCATTAAAGTTCATAGATATGACTTATTTACCTCAGGAGTTTCCCTAAATGAAACGGTGACAGTAAACAATACCATGAACATCTTAATAAAGGAATAAACACATTAAGGGTGTTTGTTTGCTGAAATTCGTATTAAAATCTGTTTTATTTATGTTGTGCAACATATATTTATAATGTTTTTATGCAAAGTATATATTTTGAAAAGGGGAAAAACAATAAATCGTTGTATGAATGCTGTAATGTTTAAATAATTTACCATTTAAAACATGTGAAGGTCATGTGACCATCAGGAAGAACGCAGCATCTAAATTCTCAAAGGACGCGTTCTCTGCCCTCGCGGTCTCCTGAGTTCGTTCTTCCGAGGACACCTGGAAAGACCGGTCTCCACAAGAACACAAGTCCGTTCTCTGCGTTCTTGGAATTGAGAAACAGCCAGTGTTTCCCCCACCATTGTATTAGTAGTTTAGTTCTCAAATCTTCTGACCCATCAAATCCTCTGTAGTGTCTGATGTGACCCGCCCCCTTCAAGACACTTCACATTTGCTTTTCGATTGATGCGCTTGAACTCAACCACTCTTACTGCCAGAGTTGACAAAAACAAAACACTATTGGCTTTTTTAAGAAGAGGAGCTACTCTATGTCCCGCCCTCTCTTTATTTTCAGATTAGACCAAATAGTGGATAAAAAAAATACACTTTTCAAAGCACTTCGCGGGATCTTTAAACCCATTAAACCATCCTATGTGATTAGGGCTGAATAAGTTAGAAACGGTGAACTAACGCCAGCGGGTTAGTCTGGGTTATTATCATGTGGTTGTACCTCTTGCTGGTGTTTTTGCTGTTGTGTGTGTCTGCTCTCCAGTTCTCTCCTGCAGATCTGCAGCTCCTTCTGAAGCTTCACTCCTTCCTCCTGCAGACTGAGATTGAGGAGCTGCAGAGGGTTTATCAGATTCTCCTGTTCACTCAGCTGAGACACACATAAACAGGCATGTGTTTCTATTACTTTTGATGCCTTTTTATTTGTTGAGCTTTTTAATTTAGTGTTCTGTTTTGCTGCTGTAGACAAGTAATTACATACTATTCTTGATTTATATCTAGATTCAGATTTTACTTAAAGCTTCCATTGAGAATCCCCCCCAACCCTCCCTCCCCCCAGACTATTAGATCCCACTTGATGCCGTTTGTTGAATTTAAGTTACATTGCATCTACATGCCAACTTGTTAGATTATAAGTAGACTGTTAGGTTCAGGGTTTGTGTAAGTTGCCATGTACTTGCAAAGTTATAGTCAGTTAAATGTCTGTTGAAGGAGCAGATTATCAACAGATATTAAACAGACAGTCTACTAATACTCAAATGGACCATCAAAATAAAGTGTTACCGACTATTATAATGATTTTTTTTTGATGACTAAAGTTTATTTGGAGGATAAGTAAAAATATTATTAGCTCTCTTTTAGAAGCATAAGTTCTGCTTGCTCCCCATTATTTTGTAGGCAAAATGTACGAACAATAAATACTGTAGATTTTATTAACTATAATGATATGAATAATATAATAGGGCAACACGGTTAGCACTGTTGTCTTACAGCAAGAAGGTTGCTCATTCGAGTCCCGACATATGTGTACAACATATGAGGGAATAGTTGGTTCATTTCGCTGTGGCGACCCCTGATAAATAAGAGACTGAGCCGAATGATTGAATGAATATAATAATCATTTTAATAGTAAAATAATAATATATTATAAATAAAAAATGTATTCATTCATTCTTGCTGACATCAGACATCAGATTTTTCCCTGAAACAAATGTCTGTGAGTTTGGCATTTTAAAAGTTACCGAATGTTTTTGCAGTAGATTAAACCACACTTTTAAATATGGTACATTTTAATCCTCATGATATGACCCCCTAATAGAGCAGAGCATCTCAGATAAACTGATATGGAAAGAGCTCCACGGCTGACATATTCGTTCAGATGGCTGGATAAATTAGAGTTCTACTCCTGCATGGCAGATATTAAACTGGGATTAGGGAGATTAATTTGAAACTGTTACCGAGCTGGAGACTTTTGCATCATGAGATCTATCAACATTTCTAAAGATAGAAGAGTAAATTTACAGCCAGATGATCACAGTGAATAGCTCTGCTTCAAACTAACATATTTACAGCACCCCAGAAAAGCAATAAAATCACATTTCCTCCTCATTTGTACATGTTCACATCATTTAAACTATATCGTTATTTTTCAATTGAAAACAATTTGATTTGGTGAAGACTTTTTCCTAAAAAAGACAAAATGAAATAAAAACATGGTGAATTTTAGAGGTGTGAGATGCTCTTTGGAAACACATACACTCTGGAAGTAATAATAACAGGTAATAATATTATAGAGCTGGGCGATATGGCAAAAACAATTATCATGATATTTTTTTTCATATCAGTCGATATCGATATTTATCACGATAAATGTAAAATCTTTATATCTATCAATTATATAAGATTTTCAGCATGCCAATGGCTTTGTGCAGCTGATTTACACATTTAGTAAAATGTTTTAGCTGTCTGACAATATAAATAATAAGATAATAAACAAAAGAACAATCTTAATTCAGCATTTACTTGTTCAAGTCTAGTGACGTTTCTCGTCAACAATGTCTGTGATTCTGACCTTTTTTACCTTATTTCTTTGTTACTCCTTTCAATGCAACTAACACTGTATGGCTGTAAACTTGTGTGGCAGTCGGAAGGGCAGGCTGCAAAATGCTTGCGCAACGTTACGCATAGTGGCAAAATATTATCGAGCAATTATCGAACTGTCATTATCGTTTTATCGAAAAATTTTATACTGTGATAATTATCGATATCGAATTATCGCCCAGCCCTATAATATAATAATAATAATACTGAACCACTGGGATGACTGTCAGCCCGCTGGATTGCCCTTTAATGCTATTTTTATCACATTATCTCTTATAAAAAATTTTTTTGTTAAAAACAAATTGATTGAACCAAAGCCCCTTTATTGAAATATATAGTCTTTGCCTGAACATAAAAAGTTGTCCCAAAACAAATCTCAAGTATTGTGTTGTTTAAGCTTATTGTAAATAAGTAATTTTGAACAAGCAGCAAAAATCTCTTTTTTTGAGTCCACACTCTAAAAAGCTATTAGTTTACTTAAATAGGGAGTAAAGCTGTTGTAACCTATAACTATTAACTTGGCTTTACTATGTACAACCCCAAATCAGAAAAAGTTGGGTAGTTTAGGTAAGAAGAAGGAGTAGGGGTGGAAGGGGGGATTTTTCAAAACGAAGATGGCTGTTAAATGGAACTTAGGGTATTTGTAGTGGCTTAGGGCTATACATTTAGACAAAAAGACTTGCATTGTCTTGTTGAAATATTGACAAAACTTTTTTTAAATATGTTTATTGGCCAATACCAATCGATCAGAGCAACTTTGAAATGTTGGCATTCCTTTTTACAACACTTTGAGGGTTGTTTAGGGACTAAAGACACAAAGTGATGGAGTGCTTCAGGTGTAATTTTGTCCCATTCTTCCTGCAACAAGTCTTAAGGTGGCCAACAGTACGGGGTCTTTGTTGTCGAAATTTGCACTTCAAAATGAGCCACACATTCTCTATTGGAGATAGGCCGGGACTGCAGGCAGGCCAGTTAAGTACCTGTTTCCTCTTCCTCCCCAGCTAGGACTTTGTAATATGTGCAGTAAGTGGTTTTGCATTGTCTTGTTGAAATATTGTCCCAACTTTTTAAAAAGGTTTTGCCAGAACCAAATTTGAAATATGTGTGGATTTTGAAAACAAACAAACAAACAAACAATAAAAATCATGAAAAACACATTAAATAATGTTTGTTGTATTGTCTGCAGTGAAATACGAGAGAAACTAAATTTACAAATCACTACTCTCTTTTTTTTATTTGCGTTTTCCATACTGTCCAACCTTTTCTGAATTGGGGTTGTATAATTACGCACATAATTCATTTAAAAATGTTAAGCCACTGGGTTTACTCACTCTTTTAAGTAAAGTCAACTATTTGGAATGTACGCTGTTGTATTAAAGCACAAGACAAGCCTATCTGAAATCATGCTGGATATCAGACACACAGACATGTGGAGTTCATGATCTTTCCACAAATCCACATGTACACATGAGCATGCACTCAGCATGCACTGTTCCTCAGGCACTCGGTGATCGATACAGATCAATACGGTGGATCTTGACCTTAGAGGGGGCTTTGTGAAGCGCTTTTGTTTAATAATGCCAGCGTTTAAAGCCCTGAATCAGTGCAGGACGAGTGTGAAATGGCTTTACCTTAGACTGCATGGCTAAGAGGCTCTCTCTGCAGACGTTCAGCTCTTCCCGGATCTGCTGTTTCTCCTGCTGGAGTTTCGCAGCTTCATGTTGAGCGCCGAGCAAATCCTGTCTGCTGCTGCTGACCTCTGCTTTCAGATGCTCCAGGAGACTCCTGTAGAGGAACACATGAGGCTTATTTCATTATTTAAGCACTACAGAACACTAACACTTTACAGTGTATCCGGAAATTATTCATAGCGCTTCAGTTTTTCCACATTTTTTAATGTTACAGCGTTATTCCAAAATGGATTAAATTAATTTATTTCCTAAAAATTCTACACACAATACCCCATACTGACAATGTAAAAAAATATTTTTTGAAATTGTTGTATTTACAGCCTTTGCTCAATACTTTGTTGATGCACCTTTGGCAGCAATTACAGCCTCAAGTCTTTTTGATTATGATGCCACACGCTTGGCACACCTGTCTTTTGGAATTTTTGCCCATTTATCTTTGCACTACCTCTCAAGCTCTATCAGGTTGGATGGGAAGCGACGGTGTACAGCCATTTTCAGTTCTCTCCAGAGATGTTCGATAGGATTTAGGTCTGGGCTCTGGCTGGGCCACTCATGGACATTCACTATACTGTAACAATCCTGTGTCCTGCTTTAAATAAGTACACTGACATACTAATCATGAGGTACTTCATCATCATTTATAGCTGTAGCTTAATTATTTGATTATAACATTTAAGGCTTATTATAAAACCTACACAATCCATATAGATATTTTTATGTCTACATAGCTGGATAAAAAAAATCCAGTTCTGCTAATTCCATTAAATATATAAATGTAAACTATAATGCATTGCCTTCTAATTGCAATCAAGTGTATTGTATATAAAGTGGACTCCAGCTGAATGCACACTCTGTTCTCTCTTTAAACTAATTCTCTGAAACTGGTACTATTCCTTGATTATTATTATCATTATTATTATTAACATTTTCAACCCAGGCTCCATGGAAATACGTTCGTTAGCCTACATTTATGTAAAATATTGCTGCAAATTTCAGATTTAAGAGCACTGTCTACATTTTTGCGAATCTGAAATACGTTACTTAGGGCACTTTTTGTATTTACTTGATATGTGCAAAGAACTGCATAAAAATAATCCTTTTTTTCATTGATATGTCCCTGCGAATATCTTTCTTACTTATTCCTGGCCTTTTCTACCTTGCGGTGTAGAGGCTGAACAAAGTTTCTGCCACCTTTTCCTGTCTGCAGCCACTGTTCTGGTGCAGTTTAGGTCTACTCCTATCTTTTGGAATGCTGGGTTAAGTGAGTCCATCTATTTCATTCGAGGCCTGCCTCTTGGATGTCCTTGGGTTCTTGCCTCAAGCATCTGCTTTGGAACCCTGTGGTTTTTCCTCCTCACGACATGACCGAACCACCTTATCTTATGCCTGTCAATTATTTCAGTCAGTGGTTTGACTTGTAGGTTTGTCCTGATGGTCTGGTTCCTTATCCGTTCTCTATGAGTTTTTTGCAATAACTTGTCTTAGGTCCATCGCCTGCAGTCTGTTCTTCCTGCTGCTAGTAAGTACCCAAGACTCACAACCATAGGTAAGACACATAGGTGGAGTTATAGCAGCTAGCTTTGTTCTGGTGGAGATTTCTTTCTTTCCCAGATGGGCTAAGTTTAAAGCTTGAAATAGTCTGCCAGATGCGGTGCCCTCGTGTTGAGATCCTTTTCAGGTTTCCCATCCTGACTTAACACTGTTCCAAGGTATTTCAACTCTTCCACTTGCTTCAAGACAATGTTGTCCAGCTTTATGGAGTGTTGGACCTTTGACTATAGACTCTGTTTTGGCTGGGTTAATGTTCAGACCTTATTTCTGCAGTTGTGCATTCAAGTTGGGTTGCAACCCCTCCTCAGTTCGCCATGAGTACCACATTATTAGCATATGCCAGAATTGTCAGCTGTACTGGGTTCATGCGCCAATTTCCTAAGTTGACTGGGTGCTAAGCTGGTTTGCATTCTTTTATGATATCGTTCAGTAGTATAATAAATAGGTAAGGGCTGATTATTTCCTCCTGCAAATATCATTATTGTAAAAAGAAACCAAAGTTGTTGGCATTGAGTGCCCTGTTGTGTTCATTTAACCTAGATATTGCCATCAGACAGTTTATGTATGTTTTACAGTTTCACAAAAATGTAGGCTGAAGCACAAATTTAAAAATTCCAGAAGATTTCTGGGAGACAAAACGGGAGATGGGCCTGAAATACGGGAGACTCCCAGGAAATGTGTTGGCAGGTATGTTCTAGGTGCAATACTTATTCAATGGTTAGTGCAGTGTTTCCCAACCCTGTTCCTGGAGGCACACCAACAGTACATATTTTGAAAGTCTCCCTTATCTCACCTGTTAACTTCAGTTCTAGGAGTCTCTTCTAAAGTTCTGATGAGTTGATTCAGGTGTGTTTGATTAGGGAGAGGTTAAAAATGTGTAGTGTTGGCATGCCTTTAGGAACAGGGTTGGGAAACACTTGGTTAGAGCTGGGTTTTTATTTTCATTAGGAAGTGTGTATGGGCATGAGAGAGTGTGACACTTCAGTACACTGCAAAACGTCTTCAACTCGACTAGTCAGTCAAACAGACCAGAACACATCTTAATTGGGGCATGCAGGAATGGTAAGCTTGAGAGAGGGGTTGGATTTAATTAGAGAAGGCAAGCGTGAATATTTAATGAAACTAATTACGAGAACCCAGCGACGATGAGCTCATGCATGGATCAACAAATCAGACCCATCGCAGTGTTACAAATCACTCTTGGAAAGGCAAAGGAAAAGCTTCCAGCAGCAGAAGCGAGAGGTGTTGACCAACCCAAACATCCTCAACCCTCCAGATTACACCCAAACAAGCCAATAGACAAGTCCACTCTCCTAAAAATGGTGTCTGGGCAGTGAAGCGAGCGTTTGACTAGGTGATGTGTGGCTTTTTCAGGTGGTGACGAGCGTTGGGAGATCCCATGAAAGCCCCACATGGCTCTCTTACCTCTTTCTCTGCCATTGGCGAAGTGGCCACAGGAACAGCTAATCGATGGCTTGCGAAATCCCCCAGCACGCCCTCGCCGGGAATGATCAATATCCCCAGCAATTAGAATCCCCTATCTGCATGGCTGCGGGGACCTCGGGGTAGATCTGTGGCCCGCAAACACCCAATTTAGTCCTCAACTTACCACTTAATTACTAAATCCTCTGTAATGCGTATTGGCAGATGGGAAGTTGCGCTGAGCAGCGGCGGATGGCTGACTGAACAAGAGACCTTTGGCTAGGTGCTAGTTAAGATGCGCTCGCTCGTCCTCTTCCAGCCAGTTAAACATCTAATTTCACACACGGATCCAGATCCTCTGTGATTCCTCCATTGAGCGGCACACCTCATAGGAGCGAGAGGTAAAAGGGTCATGAAGGCAAAAACACTCTCTGAACCGTTCAGAGAATTGCAGCTTTGTTTAAAAAAAGGCTTGGCTGTTTTGTGCACATGCTCAAGATTTGTAAGGGCTGTTGGTTCATTAGGAATCCAGTAGGAGTCCTAATCACATGCTGAATGCCTCACCTAAGGATTTGTAACTATAGTCATGTAAAGTAATTCAGTCAGGATCACTTCCGTCAAAAATAGGTATGGGTCTCATTTATCAAATCTTATCTTTAATTTGTATTCTCTTTTGGATTCATGTCAGGTGATTGGCTAGGCCATTCTACAGCTTGATTTTCTTTCAATGAAAGCATTTGAGAGTCTCCCTGGCTGTGTTTTGGATTATTGTCTTGCTGAAATGTCCGCTCTGGTTTCATCTTCATCATCCTGATAATGTAGATGTTGGACTGAAGCAGCTAATATTTATTTACAATGACAAAGGGCAGAGGTTTGAACTACTGAGAGATTTCAGCTGCTGTCTGGGCTTTCCATGTCTCTTCTACACCTCCCTTTCTTCATGTGTTCAACACTTTTTTTACTTCATTTGTAAACTAATTAGTTTTGTTTTCTTTGCATATATGGATTTCTTATTACTAAAATTCGGTGAACATTTCAAGTCAACAGCAACTTTGGAAATATGTTTTCTGAGACAAATGGTGACGTGTTCAATACTTATTTTCTCCGCTGTATATTAAGCATGCACTTAGTATTGGTGGGATGGTTCTGTTTTGGCCAAAACTCCATCTGCCCGTTCATGCAGGCATGGATGGACAGAGTGATTATTAATTACGATTGATTATGAGGTAATGTAAACTCAAGAGACACAAGTCTGATTAGCATGTAATTGGTTAATACTTCGAACTGATATCAGAAATGAGCTAGGAGGAGTTGGGGATGATGGGGAGAGTGTAGAATTGGCTGAAGTTGAACAGAGAGCGGATGTATAATTTAAATAGACATATGTCAGAACTGGGCGCCACGGTGGCGCAGTTGGTAGCATGATCGCCTCATAGCAAGGAAGTCACTGGTTTGAGTCTTGTCTGGGTCTTATTTTTTTGCTGGGCAAACAGCAGAGGATCAGAAACACACTTAAAATGGTAAAGCACGCGTCACGTTTTTACCGTGGTTTTGGATGCGATATGTGAAGAGCCACATGCAGATTTAACCTGAGAGATACAATACAAACACTGATACGTGATTACCAGCCGCGCGCTATGATTACAACTTATAACACACAATTAAACACATATTTTGCAAACTACACAAAACAAGACAACAATTTTAATTACACTTACATGTTATGATCCCGAGGAAGAAGAAACCGGTCCATATGAACTGTAAAAGTTACTGACAAAGTTAGTAAGTCCTTCAATAGCAAACAGCCGATGAATCCCGCATTGCAGCGTAAGTTTTTATACCAAAAATCTGAAAAATGACATTAACATTCACAGCACTAGGTTGGCTATACTGTGGTATTGTTGTAAAATTAACTTTAACCCTTTATTCCCCTCAGCCGAATCTCCATCTGTCAGGGATTGTCATCTTCGCATCATTATCAGTCCTGTGATCCCTCGCGCCTCCGCTAGTGTGTGAAGGGAAAGCGCGTGCATATTTTACCGGAAATGGAAGTACATATTTGATGATGTACCATATGTACTGGATGTACAGTCGATGCGATCAAACAAAAGATCCGAACCCAACTCGATTCGTTTATTCAACTCTGAGTCAAATATTTCACTAAAGAATCAATAGTTTTGCATGCTGCACTTTCAGATTTAAACCTCAGCTTGATGTTTTCATTCACCTAGAGTTGTGTTACACACTGCATGGAAGCTTATTTTTAAAACCCCCTAATATGGGCTCTTTAAAGCAGATTGAGGTGTTTTTATAACAGAAATACATTAATTCATTTTCTTTTCGGCGAAGTCCCTTTATTAATCTAGGGTTGCCACAGCGGAATGAACCGCCAACTTATCCAGCATATGTTTTACGCAGCGGATGTCCTTCCAGCTGCAACCCATCACTAGGAAACATCCATACACACTTAATCATACATCACACACTACGACCACCTATACGCATGTGTTTGGCCTGTTGGGGAAACCAAGCACCCGGAGGAAACACACACAAACACAGGGAGAAAATGCAAACTCCACACAGAAATACCAAATGACCCAACTGAGGCTCGAACCAGTGACCTTCTTGCTGCGAGTCAATCATGCTACCCACTGCGCCCCTGTGACACCACAGAAATACAATATTTAAATAAACTCAAGTCACTGACTTCCGGCTGACAAATGCATGTTCTTGACAACTTCTTGGCTGACCTGTAACTCGGCGTATGACGCATGATGAGGAGGATGACGATGTACTCTAGTTAAAACAAATATGTCTGCGCAAAAAAAAAAAAAAAAAAATTATTGACTTATCAACTTTCAATTAATTACTGGCGTTTAGTTATCCTCATACATCTGACAGAAGTCGTCTGACAGACGCAGAGGATGGATTGAGAGTGAGTAAATTAAAGGGTAATTTTCATTGGGTGAACTATTCTTTTAATACGTTTTTCTCTAATTAAATACAATTCTATATAATACATTTCGATTATATATATTCATGGACATTCATAATTCATTATACATTTCATGTTAATATATAATTGACCAGTTTTAATATCACACTCGTTGAAATGCATCACATGCTCAAGTTATTTATTTGATATGTCCTAGGTAGTGAACACAAGTCATTAAGAATGGAATTTTTAAAGGGAGATGGCTGCTGTACTCGATTACCATGTTGTAATAGGGAATCAAAAAAAATGTGGTAAGAAATATTTCATTTATTTAAAATCTCCATAAATATATATATTTTTCTGTGATCAGCAACTGTCATCCACAAAGCACACTGAAATATTCCAAAAACATACCTGCCTTAAACTCAGAAAGTAGGGCTCAGAGAAAATCCAGAGTTCTCTACTGGTAATACTGGCATTGTGGTGGCGTTCATGTGCGCTCATCTGGTAAATACGATCATTCAGACATGACTCGAAGGCAGTATAAAGCGTAGAATTTTGGATTAATCGGCTCATAGCTTCACTAGCAGTCTTAATATGAGTGTGATATGAAAGTGTCATCCTGAGGAAGTGAGTCTGGAAAGCTGTCTGTCCAACTTATCACTCAAGCCGCATTCAAGCACACTGGAAAACAGACAGCAGTCAATATGCAAGTCTGAAATCAGCTGCCATCTTTGCTTTAATTACATAATATACTGTAACGCTGGGCTTGGGTGGTAATACGGTAATATGGTATACTGCGGGATCTAAAAATAGCAACAGTGTCAGTTTCAATAACGTTATACCATCATAAAAAACAATGCACTTAAATAGCAGACAAGTATTAAATAATAAATATTATTTATTTAATGCCTATAAATGTGTATGTGTGATTGTCATCACCGGACAATGTGGAGGAGAAAGAGAGAGAGGTGAGGTAAGATGGCGAGTCGTGCACCAAGTGACCTGCAGTTAGGCAGTATTTCTGGTTTTGACCGAACGAGAAGGGAGACGTGGTAAATACGAACTAGAGGTCTGCATTCCCGCTGCTGTACCGCCGTAGCTGCGGTACCGGACCAGATTTCTTGCGGTGCGGGAATAAATTTCTGAATAAAACACTTGAGCGGTCGGTCTAACAATATCACTCCCGAGCGAGCGAGCATGCGCGCATCCGCGTGGATGCTGTTTATGTGTGTGTGGGAATGAGAGAGGGAGAGCATGGTGCTGTCTCTCTCTCTTTCTCTCTCTGTGTGCGTGTGTGCATGTGTGGGTGCTTGTGTGTGTGAAAGAGAGAGAGCGTCCCCACAGATCTCTAATACGAACAAGATAAACAGATGACCGCAAACCTAAGGTTGCATTTACGATATTCACTTTCTGAATGGTTTAGGCACAAGCCAAGTTTCGTCATAATTTTTTTTTAGTATGCACGGTAATACCGGACACCGATATAAAATAGGGAGAAGTTTTGATGGTATTAAAATTTGGATACCGACCAAGCCTATGTAACGCTTTTATTTTAATGTTCTTAGAACGTTTTAAAGCCTGAAAGTATTTTTTTTTTGTTATAATAAGACCATTCAAAATGATTTCATAACATTTAGGTCTGCATCATTTAAGGTATTTTAACATTTTAGAGCTTTATTTAAAACATTCATTCATTCAATAATTTTCTTTTCTGGTCCATATGAACTGTAAAAGTTACTGACAAAGTCCCTGTCAAAGCCTGACAAATTCCTATAGTCTCTGCTGCTCCTTCAATAGCAAACAGCCGATGAATCCCGCATTGCAGCGTAAGTTTTTATACCAAAAATCTGAAAAATGACATTAACATTCACAGCACTAGGTTGGCTATACTGTGGTATTGTTGTAAAATTAACTTTAACCCTTTAGTCCCCTAAGCCGAATCTCCATCTGTCAGTGATTGTCATCCTTGCATCATTATCAGTCCCGTGATCCCTCGCGCCTACGCTAGTGTGTGAAGGGAAAGCGCGTGCACATTTTACCGGAAATGGAACTACATATTTGGTGATGTACCACCCGGATGTACAGTCGATGCGATCAAACAAAAGATCCGAAGCCAACTCGATTCATTTATTCAACTCTGAGTCAAATATTTTACTAAAGAATCAATAGTTTTGCATGCTGCACTTTCAGATTTAAATCTCAGCTGGATGTTTTCATTTACCTAGAGTTGTGTTACACACTGCATGGAAGCTTATTTTTTAAAACCCCCTAATACGGGCTCTTTAAAGCAGATTGAGGTGTTTTTATAACAGAAATACATTAATTCATTTTCTTTTTGGCGTAGTCCCTTTATTAATCTAGGGTCGACACAGCAGAATGAACCGCCAACTTATCCAGCATATGTTTTACGCAGTGGATGCCCTTTTAGCTACAATCCATCACCAAGAAACATCCATTCACACTCATACACTACAAACAATTCAGCTTACCCAATTCACCTGTACCACATGTTTTTGGCCTTGTGGGGGAAACCGGAGCACCCGGAGGAAACCCACACCAACATGGGGAGAACATGCAAACTCCACACAGAAATGCCAACTGACCCAGCTGAAGCTCGAACTAGCAAACTTCTTGCTGTGAGGTGATTGAGCAACTCACAGCGCCACCGTGACGCCCCACGTGAAAATAAATTTGATTAATTTAGGCAAAAGTGGAAAACTGCAAGCTTTGGATGTTTATATCTCATCGTCCCTGTTACCCTGTCCATGTTTTGGCGCTTAAAGATATCCTTAAGACTAACATATTCATACTAACATCTAAAAAAACGTCCTATCAACTTTACGAGAATGTTCCCATAATATTATTTCAGTAATGTTATACGCAAACATTTATAAAACGTTATGAAATGTTGTAAGAATATTTTGGTAGCTGGGCAGCTTGCCTCCTGGTTGTGAGTTTACCGTGAGTCCTGCAGCTCCAGCTGGGTGTTTTCCAGACTGTCTGTGGTTCTCTTGAGCTCAGCCTGGAGTTTTCTGTGGGCTTTTTCAGCCTCCAGCAGCTCTGCCACCCGCTCTGAGAGCTGATCCTGAGTCAGACGCTGACCTCCCTCCAATAGCTGCAGCTTCTCCTGCTGCCGCATCAGCTCCTGGCCTGAAACACACAGACCATCCCTGAACAATACACTTCCAGAAAGTTCTGAATGGGAAAACTCATGCATTTTAGTTTTTTTTTGCTGAATATAAAAGAAATAAAATTGACGGCAACATTTAGAATTTCATGTTTTTCTTTTTTTGTTATTGATGATAAAGCCTATATTAAAAAAACACACTAATCCCATTGCATGGTTTACTATGGCTACATCTGCCCCTGTTCATCTGGGATGAGGATGTAGTTTTTAATGAGCATCATTCCCACAGTAGAGTGTGTATCTGATGGCTTGAGGCTCTGAATTGATGGGCTGTTTCATTTCAGACGGGACACTCAGACTGCAGGAGAACACAAACAGGTGCACGCACGTGCTCCATCACACAGATTTAAATTGCTTTTCTTTCGCAAAATCACGAGGAAAAAATCACAGCTGTGCTAAAATGACCCAGTGGACGAGCATGCATTTTCATGGTTTGTTCTTGTGGGGCAAAAAAACCCATAAGAGCTTCTTGTCACCATGTTTGTTGCTCTTCACATGTGCATATTTATCAGTATTTATATGTAGAAGCAAAAATGTCTCAATTAAATCTGTTAATCTTACAGTGCAATTATGCCAACCAGATTTAACCAAGTAGGACATGTTCCTGGAATAACATCTGTTGATTCTGTAACTTAATTCCAATCAGAATTAAGAAATATGTTTACAGTTTATGTTAAGTTTAGGTTATCTGTTAAGGTATTATGCTATCTATCTATCTATCTATCTATCTATCTATCTATCTATCTATCTATCTATCTATCTATCTATCTATCTATCTATCTATCTATCCATCCATCCATCCATCCATCCATCCATCCATCCATCCATCCATCCATCCATCCATCCATCCATCCATCCATCCATCCATCCATCCATCCATCCATCCATCCATCCATCCATCCATCCATCCATCCATATATATATATTGGATAATTATTTATCGTATTGGATATTTGCAGTTTATCTCAGTTGCTGTGGTGCATTTCTCACAACACTATTTACATTTGCACAACAGGTCATGTATTTCTCAAAACAATTAGTCATTTGTGCACATCCTAGTAGCAGTTACTCATTCCTTCCAACAAATTGCAAATGCTTTTGGACAAGCATCAATTGCTTTCATACAACTCTCTGCTATTTATAACATTATCATTTACTTATGTCATGTCAGTCAAAATTAACTAAACTTGTAAATGCTGAATAGTCATTGCATATAAAACTAACAGTCCTCATTTCATTACTTGAGTCATTACATACACAAATGATGAACTAGTTGTCAAAATCTTTATTTTCCTGAAAATGTCTTAAAAATGTAACAATTTCATGAATGATTTACAGATCTGTGTATGTTGTAGGTTCAGTTCTAATATGTTCTGCAATATTGTTTACAGTTGTGCAAGTTTATGTTTGTTGTAAATAAGGATGTATTTATTCTTTTGCACAATGCTGTGAATAAATTAGAATTGTAAAGAGCAAATGCAGTAAAAATGTGAAACATTCATATTCAGTGTCTTGTACTCAGATACCTCACTAAATGCAGTGATGTCTAACTTTACTGTAGTTTTCAAATGGCTGTGCAAATAGTATATAGTGCTGTCTTGAGCATTTTCAGGAAGTGTCACCAAAATCTGACTTTACTGTATTGAAAAAATGTCCAGAGTAAACTGTCATAATGAAAACATGACAAAACCATTTGACTATCTTGTTCATAAACAATGGTGTCAGGACTTTTCATTTTGATAATACTGACACTTTGATTGACATGAATACTTGCTTTTAAGGAATGAACTATCCATTTTAAGCATGGGACGCGCTTTTGCAGGTTATCAACTAGGTTTTGCAGTTTGTACTGTTTAGAGAACTGTTTAGAGAAATGCATTAACTGTTGTGCAGAAATGCAGTAGTGTTGTGAGAAACGCACCAAAGGGACTGAGAAAAACTGTATGTTTGTTGTAAATAAGGATGTATTTATTCTTTTGCACAATTCTGTGAAAAAATTAGAATTGCGAAGAGCAAATGCAGTAGAAATGTGAAACATTCATATTCAGTGTCTTGTACTCAGATAGCTCACTAAATGCAGTGATGTCTAACTTTGCTGTAGTTTTCAAATAGTTGTGCAAATACAGTAGTATAAAGTGCTGTCTTGAGCATTTTCAGGAAGTGTCACCAACATCTGACTTTCTTGCATTAAAAAAATGTCCAGAGTAATTGATGATACTGACACTTTGATTGACATGAATACTTGCTTTTAAGGAATGAACTATCGAATTTTAAGCATGTGACGCACTTTTGGAGGTTATCAACTAGGTTTTGCAATTTGTACTAACTGTTTAGAGAAATGCATTAACTGTTGTGCAGAAATGCAATAGTGTTGTGAGAAACGCACCAAAGGGACTGAGAAAAACTGTATGTTTGTTGTAAATAAGGATGTATTTATTCTTTTGCACAATTCTGTGAAAAAATTCGAATTGCGAAGAGCAAATGCAGTAGAAATGTGAAACATTCATATTCAGTGTCTTGTACTCAGATAGCTCACTAAATACAGTGATGTCCAACTTTGCTGTAGTTTTCAAATAGTTGTGCAAATACAGTAGTATAAAGAGCTGTCTTGAGCATTTTCAGGAAGTGTCACCAATATCTGACTTTTTTGCATTGAAATAATGTCCAGAGTAAACTGTCATAATGAAAACATGACAAAGCCATTTGACTATCTTGTTCATAAAAAATGGTGTCAGGACTTTTCATTTTGATAATACTGACACTTTGATTGACATGAATACTTGCTTGTAAGGAATGAACTATTCATTTTAAGCATGTGATGCACTTTTGCAGGTTATCAGCTAGGTTTTGCAATTTGTACTAATTGTTTTGAGAAATGCACTAATTGTTTTGAGAAATGCACTAGTGTTGTGAGAAAAGCACCAAAGCGACTGAGAAAAACTGTATTTGGGGTTATATAGTGTTATAATCAATCAACTTAAATTAGTAAAAACTACTAAGTCAACCTAATTCCTTCATGTTGTGCCAGTATACAAATCGATTGTGTGGAAGCCAGCATTTGTTTGCCAGTGTGTGTTACCGGTGTCTCTGCAGGTGGTGTTGGCCTCTTTCAGTTGTTCTCTGAGCTGAAGCAGTTGTGTTTTGAGGGAGGCGCACTCTTTCTCCTTCTGCCTTTTCTCTTTCTTGGCTCTCTGCAGATCAGCTTCCAGCCCTCGAGCAGCCGCCGCCTGCCTCTCAGCCTCCGCCGCCCTGCCTCGGATCTTGTCCCGAGCCTGCAGAAGATCAGCCTCGGACTGTCTCAGTAGGGCGTCTCTCTTTTGGATAGCCTGAGAGAGAATGTCTATAAGAGTCAGCCACAGGCAAAGCCTTTTTGATCTGCGCTGTGTCTGTTTATGTGTGTGTGTACTTGTTTACCTGGTCGCACTGCCTTTGAGCAGCCTGCAGTTCTCCTTCCAGATTGGCAACCTTCTGCTCCAGAGAATCAACTTGTGCTTGTCTGTGGACTTCATCTGCTGCGTCTGCCTGGAGCTTCCTCAGCTGCTCCTGCAGTCGCTGCATCTCTTCTACACACACACACACACACACACACACACACACACACACACACACACACACACACACACACACACACACACATACATGCTTGCTATCAGTGTGAGAGTCCAGTAACAATCACAACCAGCTTTAGTCGTCAAGAAATTGTTTTTTGATTTACAGGAAATGAGTACACCCCTGTTTGAAAATTATACTTTCATTCATTTCTCTATGAATATAGACATTGGTGCATTTAAAGGGAACCTATTATGCAAAATTAATTTCATAAGGAATTAAAACACAATTTTGTGGCAACAGTCTGTGAATATAACCAGCCTCTGATGACAGAAGAATATAAATAGTATTTTTTATAATCACACTTCATAAAAACAGTCTGCAGAAACACTTTGAGTGACATTCTCCCTTAGTAGATGGCAAAGCCCCACCCATTAGTGATGATCTCACCCTCATTTGCATAATGCTGCGTTCACACCAGACGCGTCAAGCGCGAGTGATTTACATGTTAAGTCAATGCAAACGCGCGAATAGACATCCTGCGCGAATGGCGCGGGGCTAATTGTGTGTTTTGCGCGTTTGACGCGCTTAACAAGCGTTTCGCGCAAATCTCTCAAATTCGAAAATCTGAACTTCAGCGTACATTCGCGCCGCGTTAACCAATCAGAAGCTTGCTCTTGTGGGGGCGTGATTGTGACGTAGAACCTGTTGTCGGTGTTCCGAGGGAAATCCTCCAGCCTTCACTGACAACAGTTCATCAAACTCAGCTTGGCTCAGTCAGAAGCACCGCTGAAAGCCTCCGTCATCCAGGTTAAGTTTCTGGAGGAGTTTATGAGCTCACAGAGCTGGATGCACCTCTGAAAGGATGTAGTGGACTCAGACACAACCCTAAACGTATCGACGCTGTTTATCAGTCTTCATAAAGCACATAAACACTGTTATTTTCTTCATAAAATCCATGTTAGCCATTTAGCTATAAAGCTAGAGTCTTCGGGCAGACAGAAGCCCTGCCCATCACGCGAATCCGCGTCTGCTCTGAAGTGAATTTGACACGCGAATGAAGCGGGGTTTGATGCGCGAATGAAGCGAGTAAACTCAAATGTTCATGAATAGTGCGATTTATCCGCGCGTTTCGCGTCTGGTGTGAACACAGCATTAGAAGTAAGTCTTGTTTTTGAATCTGCTGCTGTGCTGACACATTGGTATTTGTAGTTCCACCCTGTTTTAAAAAGAGGGCTGGAATCACAATCTCACTTAAAGGTGCAGTAGGTGATTGACTTCAGAAGCATTTTTTGTTGTGCTGGTTGAAAGTCTCTTCACAGTCTAATAGTAATGATTACAGTAACTGATCTAAATGTATTTATATGTATTTTTATATTTTGGGTAAGGCATAAAACTAAAAAATGTTCATCCAATTAAATAGAGTCGGACCGACACCTCTCATAATTCCGATAAGTAGCCCAGCCTGTCTGTCAGCAAATGCAGATTTGAACAACTACGCAGCCTTTTGTATGCAGCTTCGACGACTGCCGCACGTTCACGAGAGAGGGCACGCGTGCGCGACCGGTAAAAACATGCTGAATCAAAACATTTTAAAAACCTGAATCAATATTGGAGTTACCTTTGCACGCTGGAGAAAGGATGACACAATGGCTAAAGGATGTCTCTTAGACAGGTAATGTTCTGTTTTAGCTTCACGCAGAGCTGATGTAACGTTAGATGTTGTTGCTACAAATGGGTTATATCTTCACAGAAGTGTTGTTCAGCCACTAAAATCTTCCAATGAAAGACATAAGACTATTTTCAGTTTCATAAGGGACCTTTTACAGCATCGATAATGTAGATTTTAATTAGTTTAACAACAAAACACAAGTAAATACCGCTATTCTGCCTAGTCTCTCCCTATATTGTTTACTATGCAACTCTAATATTCACTCTGAAATCGCATGTCAGTTTGGCTTGCACGCCGCCGGACAAGCACTAGTCGCTTTTAACACATGAGAGAGGGTTCTTTTGCTGTGCTCGTGTTCTAGGAGGCTATAGACGGCAGGGGAGGGACTGTGATTCAAAGATTTATGCTAACCTTTAAATTTAAAGTGACAGTCACCAAAAATTGCACAATTAGGATCAAAGTCTTAAAGGGGCAGTTTCAAAGAGTTATAAAGTGAAGTTTTTAAACTCATTTCGAGAGGAGCACGTGATATAATTGACTGCAGCTGGCCACCTATCTACACTCATTAGTTAGCCAATCAGATCTATCCTAACCCACTATAAGTAGCCTAGCTAGATATTACTCCCTTATCTTCGTTTTCCGTAGAAACCCCCCATCCACCCCCTTTCTCCTCCTTTCTTCCTTTAAAAAGGGGAGCTCTCGAGAACCACCTGATCTCGTACTCCCCTCACATGCTCTATGGACCTGGCGGGAGCCCTGGGCTCAACTATCTCCGAGCTCAGGGTTCTCTCCCGGGACAGCATGCCAAACCTGCTAACAGTTGTCAAGCAATATCTAAGTGTGAACTCTTGAAACATTATTTTGAGATGAAACACTATAGGGACATTAGTTGCCTATGGGAAAAATGACTAGGAATAATAAACGGCAAAAAAAGTCAAAATAGTCAAACTAAAATCCATCTATTTATGTGTGTTTGGATCTGATTGGTATGTCATGTCACAGCTAGTGCAGGACCCGCTGTGGTCAATCATAAGCATGTGATCCTCTCGAAACTTCACGTCATTTGTACAGAAATGATTCACTATTTCCCTAGAGAGTGCACTAATTGATTGGCGAGCACCATGGCTGATTGGATAGTGAGAAGGGGGGTGGGGGGGTGTTGGGCCTTGCAAAGTGTCAATTATAAAAGTAAGCCGTAAGTTCACTCACCCGCCGGACTGCAATCTTTATGTCGTGCCATCTCCAGCTGGCAGACCCGCAACTCCTGGGCACTGTGACCACAACGCTCCAGCGACTGGAACAGTGCCTAAGGACAAACACACACACCTCCACTAACATGCAAAGTCGTCACACAGCTGTCAAACTTCTGTGACTGTGCCTTGGGGGAGTCGTGTTGATGCCTGGGGCGCTGGAGGGGGTGACCTAAGGCAGATAAGAATTCCCCCACTTCCCCGAACTGTCTCCATCCCTAAGGCTATCGCTGTATCCGCTCGCCTCTTCAGCTCCATTCCGCTCCCATCTGGCCTTCATTTAGCATCTCTGCTGTGGCCCGTACATATATACGCCTGCTGAGGAAACATCCGCGGTTTTTGTCCATGACAGCTGTCGCCTCCAATCCTGAAGCCTGCACCTTTGACGTGCTAACCATTCAATTACATCTCTGGGATGCGGTGTGTGTGTGTGTGGGTGCCATCTCTTAATTACCCTGGCTACCAGGTTGCACATCACGCCTTTTGACAGGTGAAACAGCATCTCCGGGATGGTGAGGGTAACATGCACTCATGTCTGCAGTATGCAAACGAGTCAGGTTTTAGCGAGATCTGATTTCGCAATTGCTACATTTTCGCAAAATATTAAGTGTGTAGTGATGTCATGGTACAGGAGGATGGTCAAGTTACTATCATGTAGAGTTTTGATTTAATTTTGATTAAAAGTTGACCTGGATGTAGCGTTCTGCTAACTCTTAGGACCTTGAGCTTGTTCTGGTGTGTTTGATTAGGGTTGGGGTGAACTCTGCAGATGTGTTACAGAAAGGTCCTAACTTTAAAATGTTACCCAACCTGTTCGATTACCATGTTATCTAATTACAGATAGGAAGGTGCTATTACCAAAACATTCTACTGTAACTCAATCATTTGAAAGCTGAGGGGAAAAAAGCTAACAATTGCTCTGTCCAACATTGGTATTACAATTATTGATGACTGAAATGGCGTGGCACAGTGGCTCAGTTGTTAGCACTGCTGCCTCACAGCAAGAAAGTCACTGGTTCAAGTCCTAGCTGGGCCAGTTGGCATTTCTGTGTGGAGTTTGCATGTTCTCTCCGTGTTTGCGCGGGTTTCCTCCGAGTGCTCCGGTTTCCCTCACAGTCCAAAGACATGCGGTGAGAAAGATTAAAAATATACTGGAATAATTGGTGTTTCATTCCACTGTGGCGACCCCTGACAAATAAGGGACTAAGATGAAGGAAAATGAATGAATGAATGAGAAATGAAGATATTTAATGGTAGAATAGACTTTTGGAGGACCCTGAATAATTTGTGTTACTTTCCATGACCAAACCCTATGAAGTCCAATTACAGACTACCGCCCAACATAAAGTTTCACAAATTAATTTCGAGAGGAGCATGTGATATGATTGACCGCAGCATGTCTCTCATCTACGATTAATAGTTAGCCAATCAGATTAATCCAAACTTACTATAAGTAGCCCAGCTAAAAAATAATCCCTTATCTTCGGTTTCCGAAGAAACCCCCCATCCACCCCATCTCCCGCTTTCTTTCTTTACCATGGGGGAGCTCTCGAGAACTACCTGATCTCGTACTCCCCCTTCATTCTAAATCGATCAGGCGGGAGCCCAGGGTTCTCTCCCAGGACAGCATGCCAAACCTGCTACCATTGCTTAAACAATATCTAAGTGTGAACTCTTGAAATGATATTACAGGAACAACAGCCTGCATTACAAAGCCCAACAAAGGGCCACAGGGTATTACCGGGTACGTACACATGTATAGGTACATTACATATTTTTTTCATCCATTTTGTTTAAGCTAACTCATTAGCATCTTATGAAGTGTTGGTTGCTTGATAGAGTGGTTGCTTGGAAGAGGAACACCTCTTCCAACAGCAACCTAGCTTTCTCATGTGGTCTCCCATCCAGGTACTGACCACACTCAGCCCTGCTTAGCTTCAGTGAGTAAGCAGTCTTGAGCTGCAGGGTGATATGGCTGTGGCCGACTTGACGACAAAATGTAAGATTTAATAACAAGAGATAAGACGCAACCCTGTAAGATAGGATAAGAATCCCAAATCAAGTTTAAGATTCTCTTCTGCAATATTTATTCATTCATTTTTCTTCAGCCTAGTCTCTATTTCAGAGGTCACTACAGCAGAATGAACCGCCTTTTCTCTAAAATTAATTGAACGCATCATAACTTAAGATAAGACCTAAGATAAGAGACTTTCTGTAATATGCCCCCAGGCTCTTCAGGGCCGTAGTTGACCACCCATGCCATATAGGAAGTTTTGAGTTCCTCAAATTCATCTAATCTTTGTTCCAATTGCGCTTTTACAATGTAGATTGTGTCAAAGCTGCTAAATTGAACTGCTTCAGTCCAGTTTTTAAAGTTGGTGTTCAGTGTAGATCAGCGTAAGAGAGTGGAGGAACTATGGCCTAATAGGCTAATCGGATGCTAGTATAAAACTGGTTCCCTCGATAAAATCCATATAGGATTATCCCATAGGCTTTTCGAAGATTGCAAATAAGCTCTGTGTTTAAACACTGTTCATTACACTTACACATTTTGTCCAGCCGGATAACCCTCCCACGAAAATACATCTTTTAGCACTTTTGGATCCTAAATGCAAACCCAAGAATTGAAAGGCTAACATTAGGCTATAGGCGGACTACAGTGCCTTCAGGGCGCTCGCCTGTGACGTCAGCACCACGCTGCTACAGACAACTTTTCAGGCTTATTTTTTAAAAATATGGTCTATGACTAAGATGTGATCTCTCTGTTTATTTATATTATAATCCAGGCTATATGTTATAAACAAATAAATACGCAAAAAACTAATAGACCTATGTGCCTTTTTATGCAGGAAATGCATGTTTATTTTGCTTTACGGTTGTGGTAAAAGTTTTAAAACTGTATGTATAAATGTGCCTTCAAAGTATCGCTCGCGTGCATACGGCCTGCTTTCCTTAGTAACAGACGACAGAAATGAGGCATGAGCAGCAAGTCTACATGCCTCCAAGTTCCATCATAGACACAGAACAATACTCAATATTATATATTCAATACTCTTTTGTGTCACGAAGTACAGCAAAAAGCAGCCAGTGCAGTCACGTATGTTATACATTTTATGAAGGAGTGTAAATATTGCAGTTCAATATAGACAGTCAAATAAGTTCAGATGAAGAAAAAAAATCAATTGATCACTTTAAAATGACAGTTAATATGTCTGTATTTTTACTCATTTATTCACACGTTTCCATTACTGAGAGCAGGAAAGAGTCAGGCTGCTCTGGTAAGCAGTATCTCCATGATATTGTTAATTAAAATAAATAATCAACATATTAATCTGTCTTGACAGTCTTTACAAGTGAAGGAATTGTTTACAAGAATTTCCAATTAGAAAAATACTACAAACTATAAAATAATATTCATGAAAATACTTAAAGAATAGACAGATCTTAATGTCCAACACAAGCAAGGTGTGTTTTAAGACCAGAACAGCTTGAAGACGTATAATGTCTCCGACACCGCCTGTGGTCCCATTTAGCAACTTGATAGCAACCAGCTTTTTAAAGAAGGGCAACCAATTTTAAAAAATCAAGTGTGTGATGTAACTGAGGTCGTAGAATAAAACATAAAACTATCTTGAGTTCGTGTTTGCCACAAACCTTAAGCGATTTAAACAAAATCCCACTGAAAAAAACCCATTGACTTTGAGACGAGGGAACCGTAACTGCTAAATCGCTAACTCGCTTCCGTGCTTTTGGATACAAATTGACGTCATAGTTCCTCCACTCTATATTCAAATAAGCTTTCAATGAACATGTTTGTTAATATTTGTTAGTATGAAGAACATACTAAAACATCTTGAGGATTGAAAAGCTTTCATGAATGTTTGATTCCCTGCTGAAAAATCCAGCTTAAACCAGCCTAGGCTGGTTGACTGGTTTTAGCTGGTCGACCAGCCTGGTTTTAGAGGGGTTTTGTTCATTTCCAGTCTGGTTTCCAGCCATTTCCAGCCTGGTCTTAGCTGGACAGGCTGGAAAATGACCAGCCAAATCCAGCTAAAACCAGCTTGACCAGCCTGGTTAAAGCTTGATATAGCTGGTTTTGGCTGGACTCCCAGCTTGGCTAGGCTGGTCAAGCTGGTATTAGATGGTCATCTCCCAGCTTAACCAGCTAAGACCAGGCTGGAAATGGCTGGAAACCAGCCTGGAAGTGGCCAAAACCCCTCTAAAACCAGGCTGGTCGACCAGCTAAAACCAGCCAACCAGCCTAGGCTGCTTTAAGCTGGATTTTTCAGCAGGGTTATGGTACCACAGATGCTTAAAAAGGACCTTTTTTAAATAAGAGTTTTAAAAGTGTAATAAAATAGAGGCATAAGCAGCCAACACGGGCAAAGTTGGGGCCCTTGGTTTGGCATCGTTAAAATAACGACATGTCACACGGGGCACTGGGACTCCAACGCCAGCATGTGTCAAGACAAATCTATATTTCATGGCCACTTACAGATGTATAAATAGCCAAACGAGGTGCTGGAATCATCTATAAAACGCAGCTAAAAGGTTACCAGAAGATGGCGGGCACTGTCAGCGGGACTAGAGGGTGATCAATCTGAGGAAGGGAAGCGGGTGGGCAGCGGTGCGAGCAGGGCACTAAATCACGTCGCCGTTTGCGTAGAGCGCCGCGAAGAGCTGACACTCGGGCTGACGTGTGAGCTCTCCGACAGCCTGATGGATCGCTCCACTACACTCCATTAAAGCTGGATGGCTGGCTGCCAAGCTGACATAACAAACAATTAGTCACAAAGGTGCCCATGAACTAGCGCGAAGCCTCTCCGGATTCAATCAAAGGCTCCGCTCATGACTGATAAATAGTCCCCGAGTTGCTGCGGTGTCAATGCATACAGTAACACATGACATAGGGAGCAGGTGGGTCCATTTAAAGCCCATTTTGGTTACAGGCAGAGATTACAGTGATGGATCCATGCAGATGTGAGTGTTGAGTGTGACGTTTCTCTCTCAACTACAGTGAAGGGAGTTCACTCACGTGCTCTAGTTCCTGAACGCGGGACAGCTGGGATTCGTAGTCGGAGTCCGAGTGAATGTGAGTGGCCCGGTAAATTGAAAAATCAGCTTGCATCTTCACTAGAGTCTCTTCCTGATCTTCAACCTAGAAAGACACACATAGAAAAGCGCTCATGTTCAGCTCTCAGAAGATGTGCACTGCAAGTTGTGCAAGTAATGCACTGCTTTGTTTGCTGTGAAACTACCCTGCAGGTACAGGATTCCAACATGATCTCATATTGACGTTGTACTCCAATGTACCCCAACATTGTGGGGACATTGGATTTTGTTTGGAAGTGAAAATCGGGTTGACGTCAGACCCCAACGACAGGCCAACAACAATGTCCAATGTCCAACCTAAAATCAACCAAATAACAACGTTATCATGTTCCACCATAAAGTTATGTCGGTCCTCCCTATAAGCCAGGGGTATCCAAACTCGGTTCTGGAGGGTCGGTGTCCTGCACAGTTTAGCTCCAACTACATTTAACACACCTTCCTGGAAGTTTTACATACAGTATCTATAAAGAGCTTGATTAGCTGGTTCAGGTGTGTTTAATTGGGGTTGGAACTAAAATGTGCAGGACACCAGCCCTCCAGGACCGAGTTTGGGCACGCCTGCTAAAACCAAACTAAGTGGCTGCTTAGGGCCCTGCCGCCACTAGCGGGCCCCCACAACCCACTAGTGGTGCGAGCCGTTTCCTTGCTTCCTTGCATCTCATTTCTCATTGTGTTCTCGCGGTTCGAGTTTGTTCCTCCAAGGTAACCTGCAAGACCGACCGTTCAACACAAGAATGCGTGCACAGACACAGCCACCATGCCTTTGCGTCATTGCCTGTCCCATTTATATGCCTGTTTTTTTTTGGGAAATTTGACCACGAAAATGAAATAAAAACGTAATTCTTCAGGCGGAGAAAAACTGTGGGGAAAAATTATGACGAGAAGAGATGAGCACAAAATCAATTTTAGCATGTAAAACCTGAGCACCCTTAGGAAACCCACTCCAACACAAGGAGAACAACTCCACACAGAAAGGCCACTGACCCAGCCGAGGCTCAAACCAACGACCTTCTTGCTGTAAGGCGAACGTGCTTCCCACTGCGCCACCGTGCAGCCATATGTATATCACAGAAATGTAAAAATATCTCTGAAATCCCACTAGTGCTCACTTACTAACCTTTTATTTAAGACTACTGAATATTAATTAGATGACAAATGATCTGTCATCTAATGAATATTTATGAACCAGGATCATGCATCTTATTATATGTCCCCCGCTTTCTAGAGTATACCTATGGCCATGGACATTTATTGAATTACCATTTAAGTGTTGTTTTGTGCACGTCATAAACTAGGAAATCAAGCAGTAATCTGTAGAGAAAGACTAGGTGATTATTGTGAACTGTAAGACAGCGTTTCTTGATCTGGTCTCAAACTGGTAAGAGCCCCTAATGGCCATTAAATTCTTCCCTCTGAGAAAGATAAATCAGTCCAGCACAGTACTGTCAGAACTGAAGACTGAATATAAAACAGGCTTAATGAAGATGATATTTCATTATGACATGCTGTGTGTTGCTGTTGTTCTCAGAAAGACTTTGAACATTGATGAACTAAAATATGCAAGGAAGGTTATTCACAATCCAGGCTCATTCTGATTACGTACCCCTATATACATTTCTGGAGAGCACCAAATACATCCCAGGAGCTACGTTTTTGTTTTTGCAAATCCACCAGAGACAACTGTGAATGCTTTTTGAGATCTCAAATTTCTCTCGCGAGTGCCATTCCCGCTTGCTCTTCTTGCGTAAGTCCACCAGAGGCCGCTGTTGACTGACTGATTGACCAACTGACTTGACCAACTGACCCCTTCGCTAAACCCAACCAATTGACCAATTACCATGTTTGTAAACATTCAGGATGCGCGCGCAGGGAAGTGGCAGAAAAAACCGGGAGCGCCAGCATTTACAGCGAGGGAATGACATCAGATGCGGTGCAGAGTTTGTTGTTGTCTTAGAAATAAGATATATTGATTACACATTATATTTATTATTTACATAATGCTTTCAGCATATTATAACAGCTCGTCACCCAGTGATAAGCACAGTGATTTGGCAAAATTAACGTTAAAGTGAGCGGCGTTCATCTAACAGGTCGATAGCACCCACCCAATGGATATTGAATAAGACGAAATGACCAAGCATCCAGCCCCAAATATACAATCTCATTGAAGCTACAAGTGACTTTACAAGGGAGAAGTTAAAGGTCTACAAGTCTTTGGATGCCAAGAATGATGTTCTGTGTGGTCATGTGCAAGAAATAATGTTCCATGATGACCAGATTCAATACTATGTAGAGCTAAAAACCGAGATTCTGCTTAGCCAAAGACAAGGAAAGAAGACGAAGTTAACGTAACACAAGGCCTGGGAAATTAATCACCAACAAGCAAAACCACTGCATTCTGACAGCGAACTGCACCTGTACGGCAGAATATGTGTACGAGGTGAAGTCGGTTTTATATTCGCACATTCTGACTTTCTCCTTAACAATATAATTTCATTAAAGTATTATTTGCAAACTCTAAATGTCGAAATCTTATTAGCAGCCAATGACTATCAAAGTACAACATGTTCACAGTCAAACAAACAGTGTTAATGTTGCTTTCAAGTCACACTTGCAGGTTATTTCAGACCGAATATTCAAAGTGCCGTGGTAAACAGTATAGAGAGTTTGTCACAAGTTGTCACTGAATGAATGTGTGAATATAAAACCAACTTTACCTTAATAAACGTAACTTTCACGTTTCATTCTTAGCATTCAGTGTCCGCAGTTTAATTCACCATATGTAACTGTTTTTGCTGAAATCCTTTCTGCAATCAAAAACGAGTGATGTGTATGATTCAGCATAGCGTGAGCTGACCTGATATGACATGAGAACTGCAGAGTCCAGCATTTCTAATTAGCTCCTCACTTCATTCAGCTCTAATTTAGCCAAAGACGTCTGCAGTCGGTTTTAAAGCAGTGTGTGGTGTATGATAAAAGTTACGTTTTCAATTTTTGGACTCGAATTCGGCATCCTACCGCACAAAACAACATGTTTCTCATTGCAGCCTGTCCTTTTTTTGCAACCGGGGACTAGTGTGACGTCATGTGTGACGTAGGTTAATAATTGGTCTATAGTGTTTATAAAAGAATTGATTGACCCGACGATGTTTTGGTGCAAAACGAAGATGAGGAATGAAGTTTAGGCTGGATATTTATATTCAATTTGGAATTATCCAATTGGATAGTTAGTGATTAGTGATAGGGATCAGCTGTAGTCAATCCTATCACGTGCTCCTCTCGAAATTAGTTTGTGAAACTTCACTTATGCTAACTAAACACAAACTGATTATGCTAATCTAACAAATTTAAGTAGACTGAACATAAAACAATTAAGTTGTACCCCAAAAAATCTCAAGAATTGTGTAGGTTCAGCTCATTTGAGGCCCCGTTTACACTATTGCGTTTTAGTTTTAAAACGGAGTTTTAGAATGAAAACGATCCGCGTCCACACTCGCGTTTTACCCAGCGTTTCTGAACTGCTCTCCGTCCACAACAAAAACGCTGAAAACGCACATCACGTGACCACACACACACACGTTGGCAATCGCTGGAGCCCATCTACCCAGATGAGAGCTCTGCTAGTCGGACTTCTCATCAAGCATCTCCCACTGGATCTAATCTCAATATATTTATTAAACGGGATATTTCATTCATCTTGTTGTCTTTGTCTAACGACATATTCCCTGACTTTGGTCATTGGAATCTATTACTTGTTCTCAGGTAACGTGTTTTGGCTGAGCGCAAAGAAAAGTTAATGATTAATGTAACCACGTAGCCTATTCTGTATATTGACTGATCGCTTGCCTTTATTTCCTATAATGTATAAACTTATTGTATGTTATACTTTTATAATGGCCATTATCGATTATTAAAACTGATATTCAGCAAAAGTAAGGGTGTGTTTCGTATTTTCACTGAAATTGAAAGGAGGCAGTTGTTATTGGCTCCGTTTTGTTATAAATATCCACACAGTGAAGATGACGCTCATATATGCAGCACGACGCCTCAACATTTCTGCTGTCTGTTTAGTTGTTAATATTAAAATAAAAATAGGCAGTTCCTTATATCAAGTTTACATTTTATTGTTGAGAAAGTGAAACAACTTAGCCAGGGTGATGTGAATGAAGTTATAAAGTACACTGTTCCCTGTGAAGATTGACGCGTGTCCTCGGTATGTTTTCCATATCAAACTGAGAAGAAGAGATGCAGCCTTGATCAAACTTGCGAAGTCTGAACTTACACGGAGAAGATTCAGGACTGAACTGTGTGTTAGGCTACTTAATATTGAGGAAAAGCCCCAATCAGAGAGGCGAATGTCTGCAGCCCCGCCTCCGTTTTCAGATCTCTCCGTCTTTCCCCATCCACACTGAGACGGAGCAGCAGCGTTTCAGAATGAAAACGGCCTCTCCAGCGTTTTCGAAACGCTCCATTTTCGGCGCTCGAGAACTCCGGCGTAGTGTGGACGGATGGCGTAACCGTAGCAAAACTTATGCGTTTTCAAACTAAAACGCATTAGTGTAAACGGGGCCTTAGATAAGTAGTTTCAACAAGCAGAAAAAAATCATCTTTGAGTGTAGTTCACAAGAGAACCACACACGTTCCTCACCGCAAGACTTACATAACATCCCACAGCTCCCACTGAGAGTAAAAGACAGTGAGGTGATTGAACGATGTGATTGTTTTACATCCCAATCAGAGATAAAGGAAACTTTCCGTCTCACCCTGTCGAAGGTTACGGCGAGGCACAGACAGCTCGGCAGCTTCTGAGTGAACGAGAGCAATTAAGCAGAGCGTACACTTTCAAGAACAGGACACAGGCCAACAGCTGAAGGACGTGTGTGTTTGGAGGTCTCGTCTGGAAACAGTAGGATCAATATAGCATGTATGAGTGTGATGTTTAGGGATTGCTAATGGGCATCGTAGATATTTGAGAACAGAAGTCGGGTTGGAGGTGCTGGAGAAGAAAAAAGGCACAGGATGGAGTAGGAATGTAGAGCGGTACACCTAGCGTGCACTACATCCGACAGAGGTGACTGCACCGCTGGGCCGCAGACGAGGCCTGTCCCGCCACCGCTGAGAGCAATGCCCATTATTTGAAGCAGAGCCAGCAGGATTTTCCACTTTCCGCCACCCTGGTGAATGTACAGGCAAATCAAAACAACTTCAGGTCCATTTGAACACCAGTCGCGCTGTCTGAAAGGGCCACACGCTTAATCTTTACCCAACAACTACAAATCAATAACAACTTCAAGTCCCAGAATTCCTCCAGAGAGGCCATCGCAGCTCTCTCGCGGACGCTGTGGGAAATGAAACACCTGAAAAAGCTCTCTCCTCACATTGGCAGAAGTGTGAGGGTTTCGACCGGGATCGATACTATCCAGTACTGACACTCCGCTGTATCTGAAGCTCAGATTTTGGCCTGTTGAGTGGCACAAATTTCGTCTTCCCCAAAGAGTTCACACCTCCAGCTGCACTAACAAGCCACTTTCCACCTGTACGTGTGCTAACTAGGTTTCAGCTGGATTGTTACGCATTCAGAACCCAGCAGAGTTCAGCTCTAGGGAGGAGATGAGTGTGTTGAGTCTGCTGCATTATGGGGCATTCAAAGTGCAAATCTGCAGCCTTTCTCAGCGAGCGACCATACTCAATTTAATAGCTCAGGGGTGTGAAGATACTGTGATTCTGACAAAGTAGGAAAAGATCCTCAGAGCCAAAGCTTTTGTTAGGTCAATGACATTATTCTCATTTTGTCTAGATTGGACTTATTTTTAAGTTGGGAATTGAGAAATATTTATTAATCGATTAAATAGAAATGAATGTTTATTTTGCTGCTTTTAAATAACAGACAAGTGAAACTTTAACACATCTGTTCCAATGCAATGAAGAAAAACTTTCATCAGCATTAACAAAAGACTATATAAAAATATAATAATCTTTTATCATTTTAAGCTAAAAGTATGAGCCTATCAAGTAGTTTGGAATAATAATGTAATTATTATTAATTCTTATTGGATTTTCTGCATGATGCATGAATTCAGAAAATGACAACATACATTTTGAATTATTACTTAACATTATTACCCTTATAAACATTTCCCTCTCTCCATCAAAAGGGAAATGAATAAATAAAATAAAATGAGTAAACAAATAAATAGTTTGTACTCTTTTAATAGTCACAAAAATCTTCTCTCCGTTAAACAGAAATGGGGGGGGGGGAAGTGGCTTTATTAAAGTTAGGAATAGAGGTGGCGTTAAGACTACATTGAGTTATAAGGAGTTGAACCTACTGATGTGCGGTTCAGTTAGTGGTGTTTCCGGTGAGCATACCTGGCGTTGAAGTTTCTCAGCTGTGTCTCTGTGAGTGCTGATGAGCAGCTCACACTCTTGTGTGTGCTTCCGGCTGTGCTCCAGCTCTCTCTCCGTGTCCCGGAGCTTCTGGCTCAGTGTGGTTATGGCGTCGTCTCCAGTCTCCAGCTGCGTGCGGTGAACCTGCAGATCCTCCTGAAGACACACAACCTGAGCTCTCAGATGCAGGAGCTGCTCTTCCCTCAGTGCCACCTGAACACACACAAACAACAGCACACACAGATGTCTGTATCACCATAGACATGGCACAATAACCGGTTTCTGTAACATTTTATAATAATTACACAGTATGAATCATGTATTAAGCATTAGAAAATAGTTAATTCGTCATTAACTCTACATTAATAGATGTTAGTAAGCACAAATTTAGTGTAAGAGTAAAAGAGGGGGAATAATAATAATAATAATAATAATTTTTATTTATATAGCGCCTTTCCAGAGCTCAAGGACACTTTACAAGGAATGCAACAAAAAGATAAACAAACATACATGAGGTCAAATATAACAAACATGAATAACACAAACGAAACCTAAGAGACATATGAACAGGATAGTGGTGGATCAGATTAAGTGGTCAGTTTGGTAGATCAGATGCAAAGCATTCAGAAAATAAGTGAGTCTTAAGTAAGGATTTGAATTCAGAGATATTATTAGCAGAGCGAAGTGAGTGTGGTAGAGAGTTCCAGAGTTTGGGTGCAATAGCACTAAATGATCTGCCCCCCATAGAAGAGAGGCGGTACCGAGGGACAGCAAGAAGGCCAGAGTCAGCAGACCGTAAAGAGCGAGTTGGGGTGTAGGGGACAAGCATGTTGCAGAGATAGGAAGGTGCAAGGTTATTTAAGGATCTAAATGCAAGGAGGAGAATTTTGAATTTAATCCGGTATGCAACCGGGAGCCAATGAAGATCATACAAGATTGGGGTTATGTGAGCCGACCGTTTGGTATGGGTAAGTATTCTAGCTGCAGAGTTTTGAATATACTGTAATCTGGAGATGAGGCTGGCAGGCAGGCCAATGAAAAGAGCATTACAGTAGTCGATGCGTGTGGAGACAAATGCATGGATGACAGTCTCAGCATCCTTGCTACTGATGAAGGGACGCAGTTGTGAAATGCGACGTAAGTGAAAGAATGCCGATTTAGTAGGGATGTAACGGTATCAGAATTTCACGGTACGGTAATACCTCGGTATGAATGGCACGGTACGGTATTTATTGAATCATTTACAGGAAAAAAAAAAACTTTTGAAAATACTCCAAAAAAGTGCCAAAAGTGTCAATGACATACAAATTAGCCATCTATCTGTAAGCTTTGAAACAGGAACTTCAATTTTAATAACAAAAAATTATTAAACCATGTAAAAAAAATAAAGTTTCAATTTAGTATTGTTGAAAACTCATCACATTCAACATTTAATCACTCACTTAGATAGAGATGGGTTTAAAGGAAAATTATCATATAACTATAATCTGGTAAAAGCTGGTATCTCTGGGTATTTACAATGTCCCCTGCAACAGAAAAAAACCCCTCTCATTTGGGACTGAGGATTCTGGGACAAGAGAGATATGACTTGGCCCATGTTGACAGCAGTGGGGTAACGTTGTGCATTGTCTTTCCCCCACTTGAGAGGACAAACCATGAGTGAGATAGAGATCTCATGTCTGCATCAATCTGAACAGTGTGCTGTGTTTCTGCAGTCCCCATGACTGTTATTAGTCGTATTCCCCAACTTGCAGGCACGTGCACACATAGGGCTCAACCTGTGCAGTGTACATGCCCTTTTTAGTCTTGGATAGAAAATGCCCTTCCAAAACGATCAAAAGTGCCCCCGCGACGCGACACAACCTCCGTCCAGTCCAGCCCTTCAGTAGGCGCGCGATAACACCTCTCTTGAGTATGCGCGCTCAACCCCCCCTCGGCGCTTTACAATACGCGCGCCACAACACAGCTGATCAGAACGCGCGCGACAGCACCGCTATTCAGCACGCGCGCGGCGACAACACCCGCGTTAGGTTCGATCATTTCCATCTTTTTTTCATCTCCGCTACTAGCAGCACACTCCATTTCCGCATTACTGGATCTGTAGCGACAACAGACCGCAAAGGATTATGGCCACGCCGGGGCTGATGGGAAATGAAGTTTCAGCTACCTCCCGTTCGCTTCATTCGCCTGAGCAAATTTTCTCAGAACACCTATAGTTTTACCGAGTCATGCGACTTCGGTAATATCGAAAAAATTTAATATTGCGGTATGACGGTATTTACAATACCGTTACATCCCTACGATTTAGTGACAGATTTAATGTGTGACTGAAAAGAGAGTGTGGAGTCAAAGATTACACCTAAATTTTTTACAGAAGTAGATGTTTTAATGTGCAAGCCAGCAATCTCACAGGAATAACTGGTGGGAATATTGCTGGTAAGTGCTGGGGTGCCAATAAAAATTAGGAAGGTTTTTGAGAGAGATAAAGAGTTTACTTATGTATACTTATACATAATAACTTTATACTTATTTATAGTAACTCTATACTTATATATAATAACTTTAACTGTGAAAAGCTATTAGTAATTAACAACTAGCTATTTAAAGTTTTAGTAACTAATGAAGTTAAGGTAACTAATAAGTGACTTTGATTGTGATGCAATGATTTGCACCTTTTGTAAAGCTGCTTTGAAACACCAATTCTTTTGATACGTGCTATGCAAATTAATTTGAATTGAATTGAATGTTTCCTCTGAATTCACCCATAACAAGCACTAACCTGACTGTGGGCCTCTTTCAGGTCCTCCTCCTGACTGTGCAGAGTGTTCTGGAGCTGTGCGATCTTGCTAAGGCAGGTCTGGTACTTGTGTTTGCAGATCTGCAGGGATTCAGTGAGAGGCTGCAGTCGGGCCTCTGCATCTGTGGCCATTTTCTCAGCCTCCTGTAGTCCTGCCTTCAGCTCAATCAACTCTGAATCCTGACAGCGCAGGGTTGCTTCCCTGCAGGACGCCTGAAGCACACAATCACATACAGTGCTCAGGCTTTGTGAAGATTTCTTCAAGTCAAATATAAGACCCCTTTAAGAGCATTATGAATTAAATTTTAGACTTATACAGGGCTAAACATTAAGGATTTTTTCAACATAGGCTCATTCTGAAAACGTTCCCCTATATGCAATTCTGGAGATGGCGAATTATGTAGCCAAAGGTATGTATGGCTGCATTTTGTCTTTAAAATGAACACTACGGGGCGGTATGACACCGTTCCTTTTCACGCTTACAGGCTGACCGCTTACCTCCATATGGACGGCTTTTCCTCTGTTACCAGTTATTGGCTCATTGTATCCGTTTGAGGATTTTAAATGCAGAGAGGAGTCAACCATGACAACGAGGTTCGAGTCTGGTGTAAAACGCTTCCAGAAAGCAGTTAAGACAAAAACAGAAGTCGAAAAATAAAACAAGCAAGTAAATAACAGGATGAGAATGTGGTAAAATCTAAAAACGTGGTAAAAATCAGGCTGCCAGAAGGGCTCTTTTTTTTCTAGATTGCTTTTAAAACACTGTTGGTTAGTTTTAAGAAAATGTCTGGTCAATCTGTGCTTTTTAAAACACTATCGATTGGGTTTAGGGAATGAGGAGGGAGGGGGGGATCGGTCGGTTGTACAGTCAGCTAGTCAGACGACAGCGACCTCTGGTGCATTTACGCGAGAAGAGCAGGCATGAATGACACTCGTGAGAGAAATTTGAGATCTCAGAAAGTGTACACAATGGCCTCTGGTGGATTCGTGACAACAAAAACTGCAAAAAAAGTAGCTCATGGGATGTATTTGGTGTTCTCCAGAAATGTACACAGGGGTACGTAATCAAAATGAGCCTGGGTTTGATTTTTTATAATGGGCCGGTTACTTCTGAAAATAGTTGTACTATTGGAAGATCATGTAAAGGCATGTATAGCTTTAGTTTTCTTTCCCTGATTAGGGTATTTTATTTGGAGATTCTGACATAAAAACAGCTGTATTGAATTAAATCTCTTTGCGATAAAAAACAACTTAAATCTATAAAACAAAGTTTTATGGATTATTGGTGTTTGAGAGTCAGAAATTAAGAGAGAAAAAATTAAGAGCTGTTGAAAATGAAGACCTACAGCTCAATATTTCAGTCAATATAAGAATTTTAAAGCCTGAAATTTTGTATTTGAAATTTAGGACACATTTAAAGAATTCGTGGACACCCTGAGTGCTCAACATAATAAAGTACACCCCATTTTAAAAAATAATATTGGTATCCATTTCTCAGTGAATATAGGTCATATACTGTATTTTGGTGGATTTGAACAAAACACATATATTAAACGCATATACTTATTAAAATAATATTTTAGTCATAAAACATAAGCAGAAATAGAAAGATAATACATTCATACAAACTACAAAATTTCAACAAAATTGTAGACATTTTTTGTTTCTTTTGAATTTTGCTCTTTTAAAAAATACATTGAAAATACAAATAAATTTGGTCTATCAATTTTGGACCATTATCATAAGATATTTAGTTAGATAAGTTGCAGATTTGGCTTCAGTATGGACTAATCTAATGTACATGCACAAATACAACATTGTTAAGCTTCCTATTAAATATACTAATTTAAATGAGAGGTTTGTTTCAGAATATTGAGAAATACAAGTTGTGATAAAGTTAAACTGAAGTGGGGAGATCAATAAAATTCTTAAAGAAACACTCCACTTTTTTGAAAATAGCTTCTTTTTTTAAGTCACCTGGAGTTAAACAGTTAAACTTTACCACTTTTAATCAATTCAGTCAATTCTTTCTTCCTTTTTTTGTTGAGATGCTAATGATCTAATTTGATTCAATTATTTATGCTAAGCTAAGCTAAAAGTGCTCCTATCAGATCGGCTGAATGATTTCCAAAATGGTAAAACTTACACATGACTGCAATATCACACTCAAAATAATCACCTGTGACCTCACAGCAGTACTGCTGCTCAGTATTAAAGCACCTTTAAGTGTTAAATTCCTTATTTAGCACACATCAACACTGGTATAGTGGTTTTAGACATATTTAGTGCATCCATTTTATAGCCACACAGTGAAATGACAAAAATAAATGCATAAGTCCAATTAAAATGACATGCAAAACCTGATGTTTCGGCTTCTTCCTAATTTCATTAGTATATCCTCTATTTTTGCCTATTTTTCTTAGTAAACTGCTAATATTTTTATTGCCTAAATTCAGGTTAAAGTGCAATTTAAAGGCTTAACTAGGTTAACTAGGCAAGTTGGGTTAATAAGCCAAGTCATAAGACAACATTGGTCCTGTAGAAAATCTAAATAAATAAATACATTTCTTAAAGTAACACTCCACTTTATTTGAAATAAAGTCGATTTATTTCTCAGTCGATTTTTCTTTTTTTGTTATTGAGATGCTAATGGTCTGATTCAATGATTTATGCTAAGCTAAGCTAAGCTAAGTTAAAAGTGCTCCCATCAGATCGGCTAAATGATTTCCAAAATGGTAAAACTCACACATAACTGCAATATCACACTCAAAATAATCACCTGTGACCTCACAGCAGTACTGCTACTCAGTATTAAAGCACCTTTTTGTGTTATAATCCTTAATTAGCACACTTTAACATTGGTATAGTGGTTTTAAACATATTTAGAGCATCCATTTCATAGCTAGGCAGTAAAATGCCAAAAATAAATGCATAAGTCCACCTAAACTGACACGCAAAACCTGATGCTTTGGTCTCTGCCTAATTTCATTTGTATATATTGTATTTTTGCTTATTATTCCTGGTAAACTACTACTATTTGTTTGCTTAAATTCAGGTACAATTTAAAGGCTTAACTAGGTTAACTAGGCAGGTTAGGTTAATTAGCCAAGTCATAAAACAACATTGGTTTGTCCTGTAGCCAATCTAAATAAATAAATAAACAAATAAATAAATAAAATTATTTGCTTCATTTTATGTCACTTAGAGTTAAACAGTCGAGTTTTACCAGTTTTTAATTCATTCAGCCAATTTTATTTTTTTAATAAGATGCTAATGGTCTAATCCGATTCAATTATTTATGCTAAGCTAAGCTAATTGCAATATCACACTCAAAATAATCACCTGTGACCTCACAGCAGTACTGATACTCAGTATTAAAGCACTTTTGTGTGTTATATCCCCTCATTAGCACACTTCAATTAGAGCTCATTTAATAAGAAATTAGAGCTGGAACCTTCCTATAACACCCGCAGATTTACAGACTCACATTTACAGCCAGACGCAGGCATATATAATGAATGCCAGAGATTCTCCGACAGAAATCAGCGAAGCCTGTTTGCTCCCTGAAGCGTGTCTGCGGTGGCTCACTGATAGCAGCTCTACATTAGATTATTAGACTCCAGAGAGAGCCCATCCCAGATTGGATAATATTATTTTTTCCCCTGGCTGATGATGCATTACAAAAATAAGGAGCACTATAACAGATGTCTCGCAGGGTGAAAATAATAAATCACACAGACTCCTGCGCGCACACACACGCGTTATATTAGTTCTGTGAGTTAACTTGCGTGATTTATTGTGCCGGTGAAAGCCCTGGATGGAGTCTCCTCGGCGCGCGCACAACTTCCCTTGCAAGCATCATTAAGACTAGGGCGCTAATTGTGTTGTTTTAAACGAGTGGAACCTGATAATGACTCCATTAGTGATTCACCTACGCTTCTGTTTCTTTACCATTGAGCCGGGAGGACTTGCACATGGGGAAACCATTGACAGATGAATGGGATAAATGAAGCAAGTGTGCAGGGATAATAGAACATATGAATCTGGCTCTTAAGCTGATGAAAACTAGTAAAAGGTGGTAAAGGAAAGTAAATCAAATAGAAACTATGGGGCAACTACAGTTGAGGACAAATGTATTATATATTATAGGTGGGCATAGATTGATTTAATCTAGATTAATCTCACTGTATTCGTAATATTCATCTAGATTCATCTACATTAAAATGGCTCATTTGAATTCTGCCGAAGGCATTCAGAATATGTGTGCTACCCAAATAATAACTAAAAGTAAGTCTTTGAGAACGGGTTTCTCAAGCCAGGTGGCGCATTAGACCAGGGGCTTATCTCCTTTTTCCAAAATGCATCACAAACTGCTTCAGAAACTGTGGATAATTGGTGATGAAAATAAATGATGTTCAATAAGATGTACTTGTGTTTACTAACTGTTTATTCAGTTAAACATAAATGTTGAACTGTAAGCTTACATAAGGTCCTAAAAGCCATTTTTGATAACCTTAATCCGACTAAAAGCCTAACTAAACTAAAAAGAAATGGACGTGTAAATGGACAAGATATGGAATATGCAGATATTAGTGGCATTATTGAAGTAAACACCGCGATCAAACTATTACCGTCAGCTAGGACTTTTCTCCATATTTTCCGACGAGATCCACACACACACAAACACACACACACACACACACACACACATTGCAAAATGCAGAAGTTTTTTTCCATAACACTTTCACCAGTCCTCACTCCTTATTTGCATCGATTACCTATTATCTATTATGAAAGCATTTCACATAAACACCTTAATTATTTTATTGTCTATTAAGGCAAATGACTAGATTACAGATGTCCATGTAAATGTAGTCAGTAGTGTCTTCGAATAAGGAGAAAGATCGAGAAGGGCACTTTTTGGCAGACGTTTAACCAGTTTGACTTTTATTCACTGTAATATCAAGGTAAAAGTCATCATCGCTTGCCTAAAAAAAATATATATATATATATATATATATATATATATATATATATGTATATATATATATATATATATATATATATATATATATATATATAAAGTTGAAGTCACAATTCTTAGCCCCCCTGAATTATTATCACCCCTGTTTATTTTTTTTTTTTACCCAATTTCTGTTTAATGGAGGGAAGATTGTTTTTGCACATTTCTAATTATTATAGTTTTAAAAACTTATTACTAATAAATTATTTATTTTATCTTTCCCATGATGACAGTAAATAATATTTTACTTGATATTTTTCAGGACACTTTTATACGGCTTAAAATGACATTTAAAGGCTTGTTAATAAGGTGAACTAGGCAGGTTAAGGTAATTAGGCAGGTTATTGTATAATGATGGTTTGTTCTGTATTGAAAAAAAATGCTTAAAGGGGCTAATAGTTTTGTCCCAAAATGTTTTTTTTTAAAATGAAAAACTGCTTTTATTCTAGCAGAAATTAAAAAATAAGACTTTCTCCAGAAGAAAAAATATTTTCAGACACACTGTGAAAATTTCCTTGCTCTGATAAAAACCATTTGGGAAATACTTAAAAAAGAAGAAACAAATTGAAAGGGGGCTAATAATTCTGATCTTGTATGTATATATATATATATATATATATATATATATATATATATATATATATATATTACTCATCAGACCAGGCAATGTTTTTCCAATCTTCTATTGTCCAATTTTGGTGAGTCTGTGTGAATTGTAGCCTCAGTTTCTGGTTCTTAGCTGACAGGATTGGCACTCGGTGAGGTCTTCTGCTGCTGTAGCCCATCTGTCTCAAGGTTGGACATGTTGTGCCTTCAGAGATGCTCTTCTGCATACCTCAGTTGTAACAAGTGGTTATTTGAGTAACTATTGCCTTTCTATCAGCTGGAACCAGTCTGGTCATTCTCCTCTGACCTCTGGCATCAACAAGGCATTTGCCCCCACAGAACTGCCACTCACTGGATATTTTCTTTCAGACCATTCTCTGTAACCCCTAGAGATGGTTGTGCGTGAAAATCCCAGTAGATCAGCAGTTTCTGAAATACTCAGACCAGACCGTCTGGCACCAACAACCAAGCCACGTTACTTGAATCACCCTTCTTTCACATTCTGGTGCTCAGTTTGAACTGCAGCAGATCCATGTCTACATGCCTAAATGCATTGAGTTGCTGGCATGTGATTGGCTGATTAAAAATTAGCGTTAATGAACAGTTGGACAAGTGTACCTAATAAAGTTGTCGGTGAGTGTATATACATAGATATATTAATTTTTCAGGGCGAGTGCTGCAACATTATGACATGAGCAGCTACCTACCAGGCCTTCCACTCACTTTATTACTGCTTTTGGACACTTGTAGAACAAATGAATCATGTCTGATTGTGAATACTGCAATTCTGCAGAATGGCATCAGTAATTGAAACCAGTTGCGTGATACTGCATCCACATCTCTAGGTGTCAGTATAAGTCTAAAATGACATATTGGGCCGAGGCAACATAAACCAAAAATTACAGTCCTTGGACGGAGTTGACAGCAGTGTGTTGCGTGGCTGCATTACAGCATGAATCAGTGCTAAGCTCAGTGTAATTTTCCCTATTTCACTGGCAAACTCATCACACAGACAACAGCCTGTGGCTATTTCAGATGAGACTCAGACGGAGAGAGCGAGGACGAGTAGACACACTTTATGTAGAGCTCTCTCGCTCTTTTCCTCCGCTGATTAATTTCATACCAGATCGGCCGGCCAGCAGTGTTATTAGCATAAAATTTCCATGGATCAGGCCCCGCAATAAAACCCTGTCATCAAGTCACTTGTCAAACACACAATTTCAAATCTCATTTAGTTTCTAATATCATTTTCGTCCCGGGCGGAGGGGTGCGGTGAGAGGTGGAGGGGAAGAACTGAGACAGGAATGTGTTATGTAAAGGATAAACGGAGTCATCGATCAAAATTAAAAGAGCCGAGGGTCGCTTCGTGATTAAAAATTCTCCAGATCAGCATCAAGTGTTTATCAGGTGAAGCAGACAGCAGGATGCTCAATGTGACGCCACTGAATCTTCTAGAAGACCTCAAGTGTTGCACACTAAGTGTTTGCTGTGACAACAGTCTTTGATAATCCAACACTATCTCATGGAGATTTGTAACTTTTTGATTTAGTGGCTAATTCTTATGTATTTGTACAATCTCATTAGTACAATTTAGTACGATTTGCTCATATCCCAATGATGCTTAGCCAATTCACCTGTACCGCATGTCTTTGGACTGTGGGGAAAATCAGAGCACCCTGAACACTGGGAGAACATGCAAACGAGGCTCAAACCAGCAACATTCTTGCTGTGAGGCAACAGTGCTATTTTTATTTATTTATTTATTTATTTATTTATTTATATATATATATATATATATATATATCCCTTAATAATAAATAATAAAAGGGACTAAGCTGAAAATAAAATAAATGAATGAATAAATACAATAAAAATAAATAAAATGAAATAATGAACTAATCAATAAATAATATTTAATTAATATTATATAGAAATGTAATATTTAAATAAATAAATAAAACAAAATATAAATAAATAAATAAATAAATACAATAATGAATTAATGAATAATATGCAAATAATATTATATATAAATGTAATATTTAAATAAATACATAAAATAAAAATAAATAAAATAATATAATGAATGATTTAATGAATAATATTTAAATAAAAGTATATATACATACAATATTTAAATAAATAAATAAATAAATAAATAAATAAATAAATAAATAAATAAATAAATAAAAATCAGTTTATAATCTTAAAGTCTAATGAATACGTTAATAAAAATCTTTTATGTGTTAAACTGACAAAAAGTTTGGGAACCCCTGGTTAATTAGTTTTAATCATTTATTATTATTATTATTATTATTATTATTTTAAATTTAGGAATGAAACTAAAGCACACAACACACACACACACACACACACACACACACACACACACACACACACACACACACACACACACACACACACACACACACACACACACACACACACACACACACACACACACACACACACTTAAAGTCACGCTGTAGGCACAGTCACTAATTATGAAAAATAACAGTGGTCTGGAGAGAGTAGATTGGGGGGGGGGGTCTGTTTCATTTTAATAAGGACAGAGAATCAATGCAATTTAATCAATCTAACCTAATTAAAAAAAATCTATATGGCGAAACAATCAAGGTGAATAAACAAGATTAAAATAAATGAAGGAACGCTGCCATGAGCAAGGGAGGGCCTAATTAAAGGAGTTAATTGGAATTCCATGCCTATGTGAGGTCTGTGGATGCTGCAGACAGGAAATATTACACACGAGAGATCTCACAAACACCCTTCAGCAAAAACACACACACAACAACATCGCCAAACTCATGCTTACGTCATACATTTTTCAGCTCTCAATACCCAGACTGGCCAATTTGTGATTTTTAGTATGTTTGCTCTGTCTCTCTGTGTTTTTGTGTGTGTGTGAGTGTGTGTGTGTTTACCTGTTTGTGAAGACAGTCTGTGTCTCGCTGGAGTTGTGTCGTCTTGAGGTTGTTTTCTTCTATCAGCTCTTCTCTGTGTTTCAGGATCACCTGAAGTCTGCTCAACTCTTTCTGCAGGGCCGCAGCCTTCTCTCTGCTGGACCAGACCTCCTGCATCTGCCCTGCTATCTAAACACAACACAGACAGAAAATATTGCTCAACTACTATCTGACAGCCAGTACCAATATATGTGGCCCTAGACCAGGGGTGGCCAACCCTGTTCCTGGAGAGCCACCTTCCTGCAGATTTCAGTTGCTACCCATACCAAACACACCTGAACCAATTAATTAGGACCTGAACACCACGTGATAATTACAGCCAGGTGTGTTTGATATGGGTTACAACTGAAATCTGCAGGAAGGTGGCTCTTCAGGAACAGGGTTGGCCACCCTTGCCCTAGACGCTTACAGTGTGTTGTAAGACTTTTTAGGTCTTACTTTATATTAAGTGGCCTTAACTAATAAGTACCTACATCGACACTAATAATTAGTTACAATGTGTCAATACATGTTTTTTACATTGTACTTATGATTGATTAAATACATGCATGTATTTACATGTGTAATTATGGTGGCTTGAGAAAGTCAACATACTATTATACTACTCATGGTGAACAGAAAGAAAAACCTCCGCATTTCGGGACTCGGGTGATCCTTTAAGGTAATCAAAAATCGCTGCTTATTTGGTAGACTCTTAATCAGTATTATCTTAATCATAAAAGCGGAGTATAATGTAAATTAAATGTACTGTAGTGAAAGTGGCAGATGAAGTCGCAAGCCCTATTCTCTGCCTTTAAGCTGCGTCCATAAGCCCTCACATTTCATAAGCTTGACATGACATGTACGCAACATCGGTTACCTTTGTATAACAATGTCAAGTGTATTGTCCCTGTAAAATAAACAAGTAATAAAATAAAAAAAATGTTTCCCCCCTACACGCAACTTTTGTAAAGCATCTGCTTCACGTTGCTGTGTCAGAATCCTTGCTTGTAAATACAGCCATACTTTAGAACGCTTAGTTTAAGCAATTTGCAAATAAGCAAGACGCGAGTGTGCGTGTTGAGGAATCTGAAGAGATCCTTTGCTCAGGGGTCCGCTGTACTGCGCGCGTTGTCTGTGTGTGTGTGTGTGTGTGTGTGTGTGTGTGTGTGTGCGCGTGTAGTCCACTTAGAATCCAACATGGAAATCATTGTTCAAATGGCACTTAAATTCCTGTGTTTTTATTTCTGTAATAAATATGGCGTTTCGTGATTAATCATGATTAATTACAAAAAAGTGTGATTAATTATGATTAATCACAAAATGCCGTATTTATTACAGAAATATATATATTCACAAAAGGTCTTCATGCACTGAAAATAATTATATATATATAATTCTTTACAGTGCATGAAGACCTTTTGTGAATATATATATATATATATATATATATATATATATATATACATATATATATATATATATATATATATATATGAGAGCAATATCACACTCGTAGCAGTGCGATATGGCTGTATAACGGCACTGGTGGGAGGCGTGTATTGTTAGTGCCCCCACCAGTGCCGATATACAGCCATATCGCACTGCTACGAGTGTGATATTGCGTTTATACAACAGTTTGACGGCATAATTGTGTATATAAAAACAAAATCAAACAAGCAGAGTCTCAAAAACCATTTTGTATGAGGAACTACTTTCTTCCGGATCCAAATCATAAGCTGACAGTTAAACAGCTGAGCAAGCCTCTTTTAAACTTTAGATCTGTAGTGTCTGCCTTTTGCTGTCTGTATGTGGGCGGAGTAATACACAAAGGGTAAAGAGGCTGTAGGTCTCTGATATTGCTAAATATCGCACGGCTATCAGCCAATCAGATTTGAGAAACATACAGAACTGTTGTATATATATATATATATATATATATATATATATATATATATATATATATATATATATATATATATATATATATATATATACTATAATAAACCAGAGCACCCAGAGGAAACCCACAACAACAAGGGGAGAACTTGCAAACTCCACACAGGACTGCCAGCAACCTTCTTGCTGTGAGTCAACAGGGCTAACCACTGAGCCACTGTGGCACCCATTGTATTTAGTTCCAAATGTAACATGTTCGCTAATTAAAGAATAAAAAAAGAGTACTAACTAAGTACTTAAGTACCAATTCCTTTGAAAACACTAACCTGTCCATTAAATGAGTTTATTGAACACCTTCCAGCCAATTAGAATCAAGATTTACAAAAGACCATAGAATAATACTTATTATCTTTTATATATAGGCAACATACAAAAGCCTGAAGGAATTCATCATGTGGATCTGTAAGGTCTATCATATTCATTCAACATCTCTATAATCCTGCACCATAACCCTTAGAGTGCCATTTTTATTTTCTGCTGTACTTTTTTCCCTCTTTCTCTCCCCGTCTGTCTCTTCAGCCGTCTGCTTGGATTAAAATGACATCTCCCCTTGAGTCTTAGGAAATGCCAGATGAAGCAGTTACTAACAAACCTGATGTGCCCTCCTTCATACAAGAGAGCGGATTGAGGTGTGTGTGTGTGTGTGTGTGGATGGGGGGGGTTTGGATGTGCCCTTCAGCAAAAATGAATTTTCCAATTGCAGTTAGTTCTGCCATGAATAAATAAACAAATGAATAATTGAGAGGGCAACATAAATAAATAACATCACAAACATTTCACAGGCACTCATAAGTTCGGAAGATAACTGGGGCTGAATGCTAATGATAAAAACAGTACGCGGAGCAAAATCCGATGCATTATTCACCGCTCGCTCGCTCTGAAAAAAGTCAAAATAAATTAATAAATGTAAAAAGGGAGAGAGAAAATCTTTCAAAGAACTCAAAACATCCAGTCAGCACTGAAGTGACAGGTTTGTCCCATTTATAACGTACAAGGACACGCTGCCAAACAAATAACTGACCAGTCAGAGATGTATAAATAAACCAGCACGGGCTTCTGCTTCAATTGACAGCTTATGCAAAAGTTTGTGGGAAGCGGGAGATGAGCGGCGTCAGGTCCATTTTTAGTGTGCGAGTGAGGTCGGATGGACTGGCTGGCCCGTGACCTTGATCTGGACCGCATTCGGCCCTCGGAGGCCTTCAGATGCTATTTTCTAATCCAGGAGTTAGATGTGAACCTGAGCTCCAGATGAGCAGCAGCATAAACAAGTAAATGTTGATATGATCAAGGTAAAGTGAAATGATTTGAACAAGTAGGGGAGAGCGGGGACGAAACTAGCATTTAAAAAAAAAAATAAAAACCTGATTTTGTTTTAGCAGAAATACACACTCACTGGCCACTTTATTAGGTACACCTTACTAGTACATTGTTGGACCCTGTTTTGCCTTCAGAACTGCCTTAATCCTTCATGGCATAGATTCAACAAGGTACTGGAAATATTCATCAGAGATTTTGTTCTATATTGACATGATAGAATCACGCAGTTGCATCCATGATAAAAATCTCTCATTCCACCACATCCCAAAGGTGCTCTATTGGATTGAGCTCTGGTGACTGTGGAGGCCATTTGAGCACAGTGAACTCATTGTCATGTTAAAAAAAACAGGCTGAGAAGATTAGCACTTTATAACATGACATGTTATCCTGCTGGAAGTGGTTATCAGGAGATGGGTTCACTGTGGTCTTAAAGGGCTGTACATGGTCAGCAACAATACTCAGGTAGGCTGTGGCGTTGACACAATGCTTAGTTGGTACTAATGGGTCCAAAGTATGCCAAAACAATATCCCCACACCATTACACCACCAGCAGCCTGAATCATTGATGCAATCATTGATACAAAGCAGGATGGATCTATGCTTTCATGTGGTTGATGTCAAACTCTGACCCTAACATCCGAATGTCGCAGCAGAAATCAAGACTCATAAGACCAGGCAACGTTTTTCCAATCTTCAATTGTCCAATTTTGGTGAGTCTGTGTGAACTGTAGCCTCAGTTCCCTGTTCTTAGCTGACGGGAGTGTTACCCGGTGTGGTCTTCTGCTGCTGTAGCTCATCTGCCACAAGGTTGGATGTGTTGTGTGTTTAGTGATGCTCTTCTGCATTCCTCAGTTGTAACAAGTGGTTATTTGAGTTACTGTTGCCTTTCTATCAGCTGGAACCAGTCTGGCCATTGTACTCTAAACAGTAACTCAAATAACCACTCGTTACAACCCAGGTATGCTGAAAAGCATCTCTAAATGAACAACATATCTAATCTTGAGGTGGATGAGCTAATACAGCCACTCAGCTAAGAACAGGAAACTGAGGCTACAATTCGCACAGGCTCACCAAAATTGGACAATAGAAGATTAGAAAAACATTGTCTGGTCTGATGAGTCTCGATTTCTGCTGCAACATTCAGATGGTAGGGTCAGATTTTGGGGTAAACAACATGAAATGATGAATCCATCCTGCCTTATAGCAACGGTTCAGGCTGGTGTTGGTGGTGTAATGGAGTGGGGGATATTTTCCTGGCACACTTCGACCCTATTGGTACCAATTGAGCATCGTGCTAAAACCACAGCCTACTTGAGTTTTGCTGCTGACCGTGTCCATCTTTTTATGACCACAGTGTACCCATCTTCTGATGGCTACTTCCAGCAAGAAAACATGCCATATCATAAAACACAAATCATATCAGACTCTTTTCTTAAACATAATATTGGGTTCACTGTACTCAAATGGCCTGCGCACTCACTAGATTTCAATCCAAAAGAGGACCTTTGGGATGTGGTGAAACGGGATATTCACATCATGATGCTATCATGTCAAAATCCACCAAAATCTCTGAGGAATTTTCCATTAGCTAGTTGAATCAATGCCACAAATAATTAGGGCAGTTCAGAACACAAATGGGGTCCAACCTTCGTACCAGTAAGCTATACCTAATAAAGTGGCCAGTGAGTTTACAATTTATATATATATATATATATATATATATATATATATATATATATATATATATATATATATATATATATATATATATATATTAAACAATTGAAATCTAAACAATAAATTGTTTAGATTTAAATTTTAAAAAATATTTATATATATTTATATATATATATATATCCAGCAAGAAAATATTTATATTTTATAAAATATTTACAATATATATATATATATATATATATATATATATATATATTAAACAATTGAAATCTAAACAATAAATTGTATTTTACATATGTGATTTGCATAGATAAGTGTATATGTGGGAGCACGCAATCTCCTGATGCTTTCACATTTGGCTTGGTTGCTCGACTTGTAAGGTTGAATTTTAAAATCTAGTTTCATCTTCGGTATGCTAATACTGAGCGGCATATGGATCTGTTTATAGACCATATGTTACAGAAGGATATGAGAACCTGAATGGTAAGCATATGAACAGTTGATGAGGATGGCAGTTTGTAAACAGAAACACTTTATACGGTTAAACAGGATAGAGATGACTGGATATGATGGAGCTGGATAGACCAGAGGATGGATTACGGAAGACCAGGAACACAGGGAACCAGATACGGGGGACCAACGACAACCAGACAGGGAATCAAGATAGACCACATTCGGAAAGAGAGACTCAGACGATGGAGATCACAAGGAAAGAGGAGAGGTGTGTACTTTCTAATGAAATATAAACACTGATTGTAAGGAGAGCGTTGTCTTTCGGAATTGTGATGAGGCCAGACACAGAATGGAGTGTGTTGATGGTTTTTATGGGGCTGAGGTAATGGACTGTGATGACGTGTAGGTGTAGGACTAATCAGAAATCAGGTGACTGTGAGTGAGGAGAACCTATTATGTGCATCCCTAGTTATCCCAAAGAATGCATGGCATTATACCTCATCCGGCTCTGTTTGGGGCCTGCAGTCTTTCTTCTGCTGCTGGATTTCACAGTTCAGCTCAGTTACTCTGGAGTCCAGAAGCTCCCTCTGATGCTCTGCGTCCTGTAGCTCTCGCTTAAGTCTGGACACCGTAGACTCCTTTTCTACCAACTGTTCGTATACAGAAACACAGATGCAAGACATGCTATTGTAGGTGAGGTTTGCATCATTCCAGTGTGTTTGTTGATGTATATATGGATGTGCATCGATGCTGATCAGCTTCGTTTCTCTCTGATCTGGCCCGGCTTGCTGCTTTGTTTTTTCAAACAACATGATATACTGCAGCAAACTATAAACAGTCAATAAAACTGATGAAAACGGATAAAAGGGAAACATGAAAAGGCAAGGTCATGGCAACAATTACTGAACATTTCAGATATTTCTAATCTCTTAGAAGGTGGTCTGAACTGCCCAATTCAATAGGATTACAATATCACCGGGGAATGCAACTTTTCAACCTTTTTCATTGGGTTATTAAAGTTACTTTTCTTTCCTTTTATGACATTTCTGTGACAAATCAGGTCTCAAATGATTAATAAATTCAAATTATATTTTATGGGTACTTTTTAGTCAGTCTTATATATAGAAAAAACACAAGTGTCATGTAAAACCCACATAAAGGTTTAGAAAAATTCAATGTTAAACAAAAATGTTAATTTCAGCTTAAACTCCCCACACCTCACATGTTTTCCAAATCTTATTTTATTTTAAGGTGGTTTGCACTTCCCATTTCAATAGTATTACAATATCTCCAGAAAATGCAACTTTCAACCTTTTTGGCCAGCGGAGAAATTTTGGCCAGCGGAGAAATTAAAATGGTCGTGCCCAACTGAGTCTGGTTCTCTCAAGGTTTTTTTTCTTCACTCCCATCAGGTGAAGTTTTTTTTCCCTCTTCGCTGTCGCCACTGCCTCGCATGGTTCAGGATTGGTAGAGCTACGCATCGATGAATTGGCTCTTCAGTGTTTGAACTCTCAGTAATGATTAAATCACACTGAACTGAGCTAAACTGAACTGAAATGAACTTAAACACTAAAACCTGAACCACACTGTTCCAGTTACTGAACCACACTGTTCCAGTTACTATGACCATTTATGTGAAGCTGCTTTGACACAATCTACATTGTAAAAGCGCTATACAAATAAAGCTGAATTGAACTGATTTTCATTGGGTTATTAAAGTTACTTTTCTTTCCTTTTATGACATTTCTGTGACAAATCAGGTCTCAAGTTATTAATAAATTCAAATTATATTTAATGAGTACTTTTTAGTCACTCTTATATATAGAAAAATCATGTCATGTAAAACCCACATAAAGGTTTTGAAAAATTCAATGTTAAACAAAAATGTGATCACATAATAATTTTTTTTCCAGCTTAAACTCCCCACACATCACATGTTTTCCAAATCTTATTTTATTTTAAGGTGGTTTGAACTTCCCATTTCAATAAGGATCACAACATCTCCAGAAAATGCAGTAACACTTTATAATAACTACACACTATAAATCATTTATTAAGCATTAGCAAATAGTGAATTCATTATTAGTTAAGCATTAACTCTACATTAATAAACGTTAGTAAGCAGTTAATAACTGCAGCTACAAATTCTCTATTCTTGACTTATAAGCAGCTATATAATGTGTTTAATGATCGTATTTTCATACTTAGTTAATGATTTATTTTTCATTGCTAAATTAAGTATCACATTATTTACAAACCATTTGCATTTAAGAGTAGTTGAGGGGTTTTAGGATAATTCAAAATGAGTTAGTAAATAATTAATAAACTATTGAAATCAACGTGTATATGTCTTATTACGTAGGCATATATTAATGGTTACTATGTATATTAATAAATGCTTTATTAACTCAACCTCATCCAGTTTTGTGACCTAATCTAAAGTGAGGACTATTTATGTTTTATAAATCCCTTATAAATGACAATTAAAAGCTCAGTTCAATTCTAAACGGGAAAAATGACTTTATTCATTCCTATTCATTTAAAGATACACAAATGAAACTGTACTTCAAACGAAAAATAAATCTTTGCAATCTTATCTAAAAAAAATCACTGTAGAGTTTAAACATTGCATCTTATTATAATGTTAAATTATTATTATATTGTTGTTGTTGTTTTATCCAGTTTTATGTCATATTTTGACACTCCTGTTATTCAGCAATGTTTTAACTTTACAGCAATTTAACTTTTTAAAAAGATTGCAAAGATTATTGTTCATTTGATTCTGAGCCTTTAAATGTCATTTATAAGGGCTTTATAAAGCATGAAAAGTCCTTACTTTAGATTAGGTCACAAAACTGCATGAAGTTGAGTTAATAAAGCATTTATTAACATATTAGTTGACTATTAGTATATGCCTGAATAATAAGATATATAAATGTTGATTTCAATAGTTTATTAATCATTTACTAACTCATTTTGAATGATTCTGAAGACCCTCAACTACTCTTAAATACAACTGGTTTGTAAATACTGCAATACTTCATTTAGTAATGAAATATAAATCATTAACTAAGTATGAAAATACAATTATTAAACACATTATATAGGTGCTTATAAGTCAAGAATAGAGCATTTGTAGCTGCAGTTGTAAACTGCTTACTAACACTTATTATTGTAGAGTTAATGCTTAACAAATAATGAATTCACTAGATACTAATGCTTAGTAAATGATTCATAGAGTGTAGTTATTATAAAGTGTTACCGAAAATGCAACTTTCAACCTTTTTCATTGGGTTATTAAAGTTACTTTTCCTTCCTTTTATGGCATATCTCTGACAAATCAAATTAAATGACAATTACTGGATACTTTTTAGTGCCTATTTTATCGACAAGTGTCATGTGAATCCCACATAAAAGTTTTGAAAATATTAATCAAAAACAAAAATGTGATCCCGTAATCCCCTTTATACTTACATTTTCACTTGGACATTATACATTTTCCAAATGTTATTTAATTACAAATACTGCAATACTCTATGATTGTTTAAGATGACTTCAATACCTGCTAACTGCTGTCAAATATTGGCATTGGCAAAATAGTAAGTGGTAACACCCAGGAGGCACAGGATGTCAACAGGATGTCAGATTGACATTGTACACCAATGTCGAAGGGACATTGCATTTTGGTTGCCAAATATGGCACTGGTTTAAGACGTTGGCTCGACGTTGAATTTTGATCACTTTCCAACACAACCTAAAGTCAACCAAATATCAACATCATTTGACATCGTCATTGGATCACATGTATAATGCACTTAATGATTGTGTTTTCATACTTTGTTAATGATTAATTACTGAATTAAGTATTGCAAACCAGTTATTTAAGAATAGCTGGAATTTTTATGCTAACAATATATGTGCTTATGAGTCAATAATACAGCATTTGTAGTTGTATGTTCATAAACTGCTTGCTAACATATATTGATGTAGAGTTAATGCTTAACAAATGATTAATTAACTAATTGCTAGTGATTAATAAATGATTCCTAGTGTGTGGTTATTATAAAGTGTTACCATCACAGCTGAAAAATCCTAGGCTGATTTAAGCTGGTCGACCAGGCTGGTTTTAGAGGGGTTTTGGCCACTTCCAGGCTGGTTTTCAGCCATTTCCCGCCTGGTCTTGGCTGGTCAGGCTGGGAGATGACCAGCTAAAACCAACTGGACCATCCTAGCCAAGCTGGGAGTCCAGCCAAAACCAGCTATATCCAGCTTAAACCAGGCTGGTCAAGCTGGTTTTAGCTGGATTTGGCTGGTCATTTTTTCAGTCTGACCAGCTAAGACCAGGCTGGAAATGGCTGGAAAACAGACCAGCTAAAACCAGCCAACCAGCCTAGGCTGGTTTAAGCTGGATTTTTCAGCAGGGATTTTTGTTTATTTGATCAGAATATTATAATCACACTTTATCAAAATACTAAAAAAAGCAAACAGTAAATATTTACTTTTAATTATAATAATATCATTTAAAATTTTGATACTACTGTTTTTTAAGTAGTTTGTCCTCATATTGACCCAGCTAACAAACCTAAACAGACGTCAATTAAAATCAGCAGGGTTCAATCCAAACAAAAGAAAGGAAGAGGGGGAAAAATCTCTATAGGACGAAATGGTTCAATTTTTGGGGAGAGCGAGCAGCAGATTTCGCATTAAATGGCAAATTGGATAACGTGGGCTCCGACCACTTTGTGTGTTATTATTTGAAATGATTGTAGATTACACATAATTATCTGCTAAAGTACCATTGCCCCCTTTATTCCAAAACATAATGATCCAACTTCAAATAAAAATATGATTTTAGTGTCTTTCTGTGAGCGGATGCAGGATACAAAGCAGAAAATAGAAGGTCTAATCAAATTGCCTACGGTAATCATTAAGAAAGACACAAAACAAATTCAAGTAGCAGAGGTCCGTGGAGCATTTGGCAAGTAATTGGACTGTGGCCATGTTATAGGGGCTGTTATTGGAAGCCATGTTAAGGTTACCAACATAACTTTTAAGTGAATGCTTTGAGTTTAACGACTGCAAAAGTACAATGTTATTACAGACATAAAATAACCTGAAAAAAATCCAGCATTCATATAGACTTTCTGATTGTATACCTAGAACTGTTCTGAATATAAATCTATTTAGCATATCTCAATTTGTGAAGAAAAGTGAATATTTATATGATCTTTTATATTTGAATTCAACTAAACATGCACCCAGCAGCTTGGACAGTGTCAGGGTGTTTGCAATCACCCTATATCCCAGCAGGCACAGGACATCAACATGACATCAGATTGACATTGTACTCCAATTTGTTTGGAAACAAAAACTGGGTTGATGTCAGAACCAAACGTTAGGCTGACGTTAATGTCCAATGTCGGACAAATGTTGCATTTTAGTGACTTTCCAACGCAACCTATAAACAACCAAATATAATGATGTTATAGCTTGACATTTTGTGGACGTTACCACTATGATGTTTATCAGATGTTAGATTTTGGTTGCCATACCTGGAACCCTAATGTAAAATATAGGGATGTCAAAATTAATAGTTTCTTCGGTGCATGCAGATGGGGACAATTCGATATCAGTTCAGAAATAGATCATAACTGGTTATTATGTACTGATGTCCTTTATCTCATATGCGCAAAGTCGCGGTAGAATACTATGGCGAAGGAGGCGAGGGCGAGTAAATAAAACGCTCTATTACTTAAAATGCAGATAGTTTTGCACAAGTCATTGCTTGTGAGTTTGTTGGACAGTCTTTCACTGACACTGAGGAAGGCACAGCGTGAACCGCTATTTCACTATAGGGAGAATTGCTGTAAAACTCCATCTCTGCCTCTCTCTCTCACGCCTTGGGCATTTGACCCGCTAGGGTGTTCGTGAGGTTTTTCTTCTCTCAGCTGTTAAAGTGAAACTTGTGGATCCAGAAACGAGTGTGCTCCAGTCATTCATCCAGTCATTCAGCCAGTCGGTCAGATGGTCGCTCGACAGCGGCCTCCGGCGGCTTTTACGCGAGAACTGCGAGAACAGCGCGGGCCCAGGAGATGTTCGAGATGTGAAAACAAAAACTGCACAAATACGTACCTCCCGGGACAGATTTTGCGGTCTTCAGAAACGTCCGCGGGGCTACGTTTCGAGAATGAGCCTGGGCTGTAAATAACAGGCTGAGAATGTAGTGAAATCCGAAAACAAGGTAAAAATCAGACGAGGGCTTTTCTTTTTATATACGGCTTTTTTTTTGTAAATGGTTGGTTGGGTTTAGGGAAGTAAGGGGGGCGGGTTAATCTGTAAAATGCTTGAGTTTAGGGAAGGAGGAGGAGGGTGGGTCGGCCGATTGGCTGGTCGCCCAGTCAATCATTCAGCCAGTCGTACGGACAGTCGTTCGACAGCGGCCTCTTGTGGGTTTTTATCGAGAACGGCGTGGACGCGAACGTTGCTAAAAAGTGAGCACAGTGGCCTCTTGTGGATTCGCAAAACCAAAAACTGCACAAATAAGTACCTCCCGGGACGTATTTCACGGTCTCCAGAAACGTCCGCGGGGCTACGTTTTAAGAATGAGCCTGGGTTGGAGCTTTCTCCACTTTACCTGTGATTACCGCGTATTAGGCGCATATAGACTTTAACCACGGCTGTTCCTGCATCACTCATCGGTGAACAGCGCTTTCAATTTTAAAGCTAATCGCAGCCTTTTCTGTTGAGTGCATGGGTGACAAAAACCAATCATAGGAGTCTCATAACTCGCATGACAGAGCTCAAAAAGCAAGCGGGATAATATTTACATTTCTTTATTTGCTATAAATGCTTCTATGCATGTATTGTAATTTTGTCTAAAACATTCAAAGGAAGTGTTTTCTTTGAACAGGTAAAAATGAAAGGTACAGTTCATATATTTGACTGCTTGTATTAAAGGACAAAATTGTATTACAAATAATATATACATATAAATATATTTATAGATTTGAATAAACATGTTCTTGTGTGGTAAAGAAAAGATATGTAATACCTGTACCTAATTATGTATGGAAAGCATCGTCAATGCACTGTGACATCGAATTTGTATTAAATGATTGATTTAAATGTACTTACATGTGACATAAATAAAGGCTAACCCTTTTATTAGCACATACTATTGGGATAATTTCGTATTGTGAGTTCAGTATTGGGATATGCATTAAATCGTATCATTACACCCCTAAAATTTAGCTGAAACACCAAAGCTGCTAGTGATCTAAGATCTTTTTTTTTTTTATTAATCACAATCAGCAAGAAATATAAGCTTAACTTTATTCTCAGGTTTTTCCCCTCTGTATGTTTTGCTCCTCTGCCCTCACCGTAATGTGGAGTTTGTGCAGATCATCCTGCAGGCTGTGGTTCTTGTCCTGCTGTATTTTGAGACTGCCGACAGCCCTGTCTCGGCTGTCCTGGGCCTGCTGGAGCAGTGTGTGTGCGTGCCGCAGGCTTTCTGACACCGAGTACCAGCGCTTTCTCCATTCCTTCAGCTCTTTATGCTTCTGGTCAAATGCAGCCTTCACCAGCTCCTCCTGATGCTTGACCTACGCGCACATACACACATATAAAACTTTCTAGAGTACAAGTTAAAATGATAAGCCCTTCCGTGTTTTTTTATATTTCCCAAATTATGTTTAGCAGAGCAAAGAAAATGTTCACAGTAATTCCTATATTATTTTTTCTTCTGGAGAAACTATTATTTGTTTTATTTCAGCTAGTATAGAATAGAAAGGTCAATATTATTAGCTTCCTTAAGCATTTTTTTTTCTTGTTTGTCTACAAAACAAACTACTGTTACTACTGTCATTGACGTGCTTAATTAACCTAACTTTAACCTAATTAACTTAGTAAAGGCTTTAAATATCCCTTCAAGCTGAATACTAGTATCTAGTAACACGTTCTGTCATCATGTCAATGATTAAAATAATCAGTTGTTAAAAATGACTTATTAATAAATGGGTGGGAAAAATAAGTTAAACACAAATTGGAGGGGGGGGGGGGGGGGGAATGTACAAGGGGACAATAATTGAACTGTGCATGCTGGTATACATGCTACAGAACTTATTTGTGTTGTTGTAACTATTTGACAACTTAGTAAAATGTTACCGATGAATAAAAGGTTAATAATATTGGCCTTTAAAAAATGACATTTAAAAATGTAAAAAAAAAACTGCTTTTATTGCAGCCAAACTAAAAAATTTAACCGAAAATTACTTTGAAAATAAAATTTTATTTATGAACACAGATGATAACAACTGTTCATTTAAATACTTAGCTAATATATAGCTTAGATTTACTTTAGACAAATGCTATTTTTTATTTATTCTTATTTGTATGTATTTATTTATTGTCGTTTATTTTCAGTGTAAAATTATTGCTTAAGTTAAAAATAAAATAAAAATTACTTACATTTATGTCCAAAGAGAAATGGACTATTGTTTATTTTTAATTATTATTTGTGCTGTATTAATTGGTTACTGAGCAGCAGTAAATAACACTTTAAAATATAAGGAGTTTTCATGTGATTTATTAAACTAGTGATGTTTTAAAATGAATGAATGCATAATAATCGTGATAACCGTGAAATCGTGATTATTCCTCAGGCTATAATCGTACAACCAAAATCTATAATCCTTGTATCCCTATATAATATCATATAATAAAATAAAATAAAATAAAATAAAATTCTCCCTGTGTTTGCGTGGGTTTCTTTCGGGTGCTCCGGTTTCCCCCATAGTCCAAAGACATTTGGGACAGGTGAATTGGGTAAGCTAAATTGTCCCTAGCTTATGTGTGTGAATGAGTGTGTATGGGTGTTTCCCAGTGATGGGTTGTGGCTGGAAGGGCATCTGCTGCATAAAATATATGATGGAAGCGTCAGCCAATTAGATTGCTGTATGCAAATACACCAGCTCAGACAGTAGCCGATTGCTGACTAATTTCATTGGCTGACACTGCTATGACAAACGCATTAGCCCCAACTTCAGACATTCCCTTTGTGAATCGCTGACGCTGAAGCCACGTGTGAATGGGGCGTAAGAGTTAATCTATGGTGCCAATTTGGTTTGGTCAATTCACTTATGTCGCACGTCTCTGGATGGTGGGAGGAAACCGAGAACATTTAAACTCTGCACAGAAACGTTGACTTGTATGGTAAAGACTTGAACCAGTGATATTCTTGCTGTGAGGCAACAGTGCTAACCACTGGGCCGCCGTGCCACCCTATCCAAAAAAAGAAAGGAGGAGTAGGGGTGGGATTCATCAAGACGAAGATAACTGAGGGAAGAAACATCTGACAGGTGAATCATGTGTTAGTTAATGCAGGACCAGCTGTGGTCAATCATAAGCACTTGATCCTTTCGAAATTCGCTCATAAATAAAATTCACTTATTCTAAAACATCAGTTTAAATGTGGCTCGCAACATCACATAATACTGCCCATGTTTCTGATAATTTGACCCTCATCTCTTTCTATCCTGCTCTGCAAGGAGGCCAATACACTGATCTGAAGAAATGTGTAAATCTAAATTCATCTCCAGAAAATGCATCACATCAGAATCCTCGGTTAAGACGTTCCATATTTACATATCTTTTTAATGAATGTTGCATCACTCCGAGACGGACGTCGACACACACACACACACACACACACACACACACACACACACACACACACACACACACACACACACACACACAGATGAAAAGCAGGTTAGTTTAGAAACGACCTTGTCCGTCAGCTCTGGAACACAACATCTCGAATGTTTAATGAGTTTTCTCAGACATCGCCTCAAAGAGCTCCGTTTTTTATCAACCGACAGACTCCCGCGGTGAAAGGAGCAGCGCATAAAAGTCTATGCGAATGAAACGAGCGTAAGTAAGTGTGAAAATATAGTGCGGCGGGCACCTCGGTGGACCCCTCTATTAATCAAGCTGTCTACACTCTGTTTGGAAAGTAATCTTGTCCGAGGAGCAGAGGAAAACGCAGCGGTAAGTGGCGGTTGGTCGCACTTTGAAGCGGCTGCTTTACTGAGGTCCCGGTGCGTGTGGAGGCCTGTGCTGTAAAAACAACAGTGCCTCTGTTCACCCTCAGTTTACCCTCTCACACACACACACACACACACACACATATATATATATATATATATATATATATATATATATATATATATATATATATATATATATATATATATATATATATATATATATATATATATATATATATATATATATATACATATACTCACTGGCCTCTTAATTAAGTACACTTAATAGTACCAGGTTGGACACATTTTTGTCTTCAGAACTGCCCTAATCCTTCATGGCATAGATTCAACAAGGCACTGGAAATATTTCTCAGAGATTTTGGTTCATATTGACATGACAGCATCACACAGTTGTTGCAGATTCGTCATCTGCACATCCATGAAGTCAATCTCCCGCTCCACAACATACGAAACGTACTCTATTGGATTGAGATCTGGTGACTGTGGAGATCATTTGAGTACAGTGAACTCAATGTCATGTTCAAGAAACCAGTCTGAGATGATTCGCGCTTTATGACATGGCGTATTATCCTGCATTATCCTGGTGTAGGTTTACTCCGGGTGCTCCGATTTCCGCCACAGTCCAAAGAAAATGCAAAAAAAGAATATTGCACTGTTTTTATTCCCTTATCAGCTGAAAAAAACTGAACACAACATGAAAGTGATTTCACAGATAGTGTTACATCGATGCTGTCAAAATATTGTGGTTGATACCAAATTTAACAAGTAAGGGTACATCATTCATTCATTTTCCTTTGTCTTAGTCCCTTTATTCATCAGGGGTCACCACAGCGGAATGAACCGGCCACTTATCCAACATATGTTTTACACAACGGATGCCCTTCCAGCTGCTACCCAGTACTGGGAAACATCCATACACACTCATTCATAAACATACACTATGGACAATTTAGTTTATTCGTGTTTGTGTGTGTGTGTGTGTGTGTGTGTGTGTGTGTGTGTGTGTGTGTGTGTGTGTGTGTGTGTGTTTGTGTGTGAATAAGTGTGTATGGGTGTTTCCCAGTACAAAGCCGGAGGGGCATTCGCTGTGTAAAACATATGCTGAATAAGTTACCGGTACATTCCACTGTGGCCTGATGAATAAAGGGACAAAACTTAAGAAAAACTTATGAATGAATATATGTTATTATTATTATTACTATATTATTATTATTGCTATTATTATTATTATTATTATTATTATTATTGTTATTATTATTATTATTTTTATTATTATTACTATGTGTATTATATTTATATTATTATCATTATTATTATCATTATTATTATTATTATTATTATTATTATTACTATTTTATTATATTTATATTATTATTAGTGTTGTTGTTATTATTATTATTATTATTATTTTACTATAATTATTATCATTATTATATAATTTACTTCTTTTATTTTGGCCGCAAGCATTTTTTAACTGTTAGCATTAGGGATGCTCATAATAATCGAATAACCGTTAACTGAAAGGGTGGGTTTTTAACCAAATAATGGTCTCAGTTAAATTATTAAAAAAATATATGTTTCTAAAATTTGGCAGCAAAACGGCCCGATTACAGCAAACACACTTTTTGCGTTGAGAGGGGCATCTTTTGAATGGTTTACTAACGGCTGCGAGCATTTTGCAGTGCCCTGCGTGCCTTGTGTTTTTGCTGTTGCACGCTGTGTGCTTGCAGTTGAAAAAACTCAACTGTGAGCGGGAAAAGTGTGTTACGTCAGTCTCGTCTATTTCATTTTTCAATTAAATAAAAGCAGCACATTAATCTGACCAGTTAACCGTTAATATATTTGGTTAATTGGCGTCGGTTGTCGATTGGCAAAACTAACTGAATAAGCATCCCTAGTTAGCATCAATATCATTTCCCCCTAATTTTTTTTTAATTGTCTCCAGAACAAACCTCTGTTATCCAATGCCTATTTACCCTAATTCTTGCAAAATAACCAGTAAGATAATATGTACTGTCATCATGACCTATCCTTTTGAAAAAAACATCTGGAAAAGAATGATAATTTCTCAGGAAGGCTAGTCCTTTCGCCTTCAACTCTATATAAAAATAAGTGTGTGTATTCAGCTCTTCAGTGTGTCCTGTTGAGCAGTGACTGGCGTCAGCTGTACCTCCTGATGTTCAGATCTGGCCTCTGCAGCACATTAATATCAGATTATATTTTAGAGCCAGTCATAATATTAGATGTTGTTTTGATCAGAGCCATGGTTGGCCATCATGTAGGTGTGTGTTTAGTGGGTTCTTGATGTTAAGTGTGTAACATGTGCTCCTGCTAGATCTAAGTCAAACCGTGACAAGGTTATGACTGGCACTTAGCGGTGGTGAGGAAGACTGCTGGATTGTTGAGAGACCTTGTCCTTGAGTTGCTCTTCTTTCAGTCGCTGCAGCTCCTCGGCCTTTACACAGTCCTGGAGCAGAAGAGAGAGAGAACAGAGGGATGAATACATACGAGCAGGGCTTTTCATACATAGAGAACTACCTGTTTTTTTACACTCCTTTACCTTTCGCCAAAAATATGCCAGGCAGTCATGAATACCGACTGACCCCAAGTGATGCTCAAACCCTGGTCATATATATAAAGGAGTGATCCTCAGTGTTTTTTTTAAAGCTTGGTTGTGTTTATAAGATGCAAAGCAATGTGTGCTCATGCTTCACTTGTAGAAAGTTACGTTATTTTTTCAGATATCTTACTTTGATTGTATACAGCTACTCTGCTAACATGAAAACGACTGTCAAATTTCCTAGTTCCTCTGAAAGGCCCGCCCTGAAGTGACTCTGATTGGTCAGCTAACACAATGAGCTGATATCACCTCCATGTCACCATGCCTAATCAAAACAAAGCCACGAAATCGGCTCATTACAGATACTCTGAATGGGCTTGTAGAGCTGTGAACCTACACTGGTCTCACGGTTCGGTTACGATTATCATGTCATCGCTTCGGTTCAATTCGATATCTCGTTGCATCACGATGCATTGACGGTACTTTCCATTTACAATTTTTTGTTTTCTTCACAGCAGAATTCTTGTATTAAAATGTATGAATATTTTATATTTATATACTATTTGTAATGCAATTTTGTCATTTAATACAAACAGTCAGATATATAAACTGTACCTTTAACCAACACAAGCATTTATAGCAATTTATTTAAACAAATATAAATATCCAGCTCGCTTTTTGATCCTTGCTACCAAGTTCTCTTATGCTGCGTTCACACCAGACGCGGAACGTGCGTCAAGCGCAAGTGATTTACATATTAAGTCAATGCAAATGCGCGGATAGACATCCTGCAGCGCGATACGCGCGAATGTCGCGGCGCAAATGGAACGATACATGTGAATGGCGCGGCATGAATTGAGTGTTTTGACCGTTTTGTGCGAATCGGTCGAGTTCGAAAATCTGAACTTCAGCGGACATTCGTGCCGCGTTAACCAATCAGGAGCTTGCTCTGATTGCGTGATTGTGACGTATTGCCTGTTGTTGGAGTCCTGAGGGAAATCCTCCAGCCAACACCGACAACAGTTTATCAAACTGGGCTCGGCTCAGTCAGAAGCACCGCTGAAAGCCTCCGTCATCCAGGTTAAGTTTCTGGAGGAGTTTATGAGCTCATAGAGCTGGATGCATCTCTGAAAGAATCTAGTGGAATCAGACACGGCCCTAAACGTATCGATGCTGTTTTTCAGTCTTCATAAAGTACATAAACAGTTATTTTATTAATAAATCCATGTTAGCCATTTAGCTATCAAGCAAGAGTCACCGAGCAGACAGAAGTCCTGCCCATCACGCGAGTTCGCGTCTGTTCTGAAGTGAATTTGAAGAGCGAATTAATCGGATTTGACGCGAGTGAAGCGGGGTTTGACACGCTAATGAAGCGAGTAAACTCAAATGTTCACGTGGTTATTTACTTGCAAGTAGCGCGATTTATTCCGCGAGTTCCGCATCTGGTGTGAACGCAGCATCACACCCATTTGATTGGTCACACCCTCAACAAAAACGGCTGCGATTGGGTCTTGCGTGCTGCACTCTTCACAGATGAATGACACTCATAAGCGGTAAGCGGCAGGCGGCAGCGGCGATCACAACTGATCCATGATAGACACGGTGAAGAAAACTCTACAGTCAGCACTCATGTCTGTACCAAGAAGTATTGCTGTAAAACAGCCGAGAGTAGAGGAAAAGTCACGCCAGCAGGTCAAATGGGCCCACAGTGAGTGAGAGAGAGAGAGAGAGAGAGAGAGAGAGAGAAAAATGGAGTGCTTTCATTCTATCAATCGCAGTGAAACAGGGGCTTCTGCTGTAAGTGTCAGTGAAAGACTGTCCAGCAAACACACACGCTGTGAAATTGTGCAGTTTCTGCGTTTTTAAGTAGTTGGAGCTTTGTAAATACCCGCGGTCTCCTCCCATCCTATAAGCTATGGCGACATAACGCAAATGAGATAAATGACATCAGTACACAATAATTGTAATTGTAGATGAGGCCTTATTAGGAGTTGACCTCGTAAGCAGTACAAACCAGATAAAAGGGTGAAAACACTTGGCTTTAGTATCTCACTCTGCAGAAACTGTTGTTGCTGTATGACTGTGATCTTCTTTATAAAGAATAAAACTTGTAAAAGACATCCCGGGTAAGACTTTGTTTCTTGACCACTGAGAGAGCCTCCTTAGAGAAAATAGCCACTACACCGGTTATGATTAATACTAAATTGTCCACGTCTGCATCGCGGTGCGCCGAAGAAAAAAATAATTTTGACATCTCTACGGGCTTGTGCACACCTCGGATGGTGCACTGCTTTCAAGCCAACCAGCACTTTGTGGTGGCCCATAATGGCACCCAATTTGTACCACCAAATGAATCCCTCAACATCTGGCAACATGCAGGTATCCAATGACAGCAATTCAGAGGTGGAGTTTAAACCTTACCACTAAGGTATGTTTAGTTGTTGTTGTTGTTTTTTACGTATTATGGTAATTTGCATATTATTTGTCTAGATCTGGGGTCACTAACCTTTTGGAAACTGAGAGCTACTTCTTGGGTACCGATTAGTGTGAAGGGCCACCAGTTATTAAAAAACACATATCTCTTAGTTACGTTTAATAATATGTTATTATTAATAATTAATAATATTCATCTATGTGAAGACATTGATCATGTTAATAATTTCTCACAGTAGTTGTCAACAATGATTTAACAAGTTAGATAAATATCAAGACTTCACTTGTCTGAAATTGCTTTTAAAGTTTGTTTTTTTTAATATATAACATATATAACTTAACTTAAATATAACTCAAAGTAATTTTTCAAATTTACACCAATGCAAGTGTGATTTTAAAAGAATACCTTTAAAAATATTAGATGCAGCTTACTCATATGTGGTGCGCTATTTTATATATGGTGAGCTATTTTTAGAACAGGCCCGTGGGCAACTCATGTGAACCTGGCGGGCACCATGTTGGTGACTCCTGGTCTAGATAATAGCTGTATACTCTCAGTTTGACTTGTGTATGATAATTTTCCTTCAAATACAATAATTTTGAGGTTCTAGTACAAGACATTTCCAATCTGGCAACACTGGCTGAAACCATTTTCTGCTCGTGCTTTATGAAACTTTTGAAGAGCATTTCCAGTGTCATGAGAACATTTTACGAAATTAACAAAGGATGCGACCTGAAAACTATGAGGTACTCAATGAAGCGTGACATAATGGAAGGCCATCATAATAGACTATACAAGAAACTATAACAAAACACTACATACTGGAACTGTAGCATCCAAACATCCGAACAAAAACAACACTACATACTAGAGTGCCATTATAAATGAATGCTCCTAGGAGAGGACAAAAAGATTTCGTTTACTATTGATCGTTGTAGACAGGCTGTGTGACTCAATGTACAATATTGTTAAGAATGTGCCTCACTGTTTCATACATATTGAGACTGCTTTTACATTGACCAATGCTGCCTTTTAATCATGTGTGCATAAAGACACAAAACCAAACATGAGGCTTGAAATATACAACAATAAATAAAAATCTGTGTTTAATGTCTTTTAAAGACCCGGTTTGGGGTGTAAATGTATTAGTTCAGCGCAATCAGACTTACATTGAAAACTCAATGCATTAATTGCAGAAATAAAGATTTTGAAATTATTGTATAATGTGTTATCTGTCAATATATACAGGCACAACAATGTACCTTATGCATAATGAAGTATCATTTTAAATAGTCGTCCAATGCCATAGCGCATTTCACCTTTCACAGCTTCGCAGTTTCACAGATTTTTTAGTGCAGATGCTTTTTTGTTTTAACAGTGCATTGTGTTCTGCGTCGTGATTGGCTCTAGACCATTGTCAATCCATCTCCTCCGTGCTGTGTCTTCTGTACAGTACAAAATGTGTTCAGCTTACCAAAATTACATACATCTTCTATTGCTAGCAGTGTGACTCTGAAGCGCTGTACTGTATGTTTGCTAGTTTTCTCCCCAACAAATCCCACAATGTTGACAAAATGTCAACACAGGCTCATTCTGAAAACGTAGTCCCACGGGCATTTCTGGAGACCGTGAATTATGTAGCCGAAGGTACGCATAGCTGCAATTAATTCTTTAAGCGAACACTACGGGGCGGTATGACGCTGTTCCTTTTCGCGCTTACCAGCTGACCGCTTACCTCAGTGTGGAGGGCTTTCCCGCTGCAACCAATTTGTCCAGTTAGCTCCTCGTGTACGTTGGTGGACTTGAGACGCAGAGTTGACCACGACGACAACCGGGTTCGAGTTCAGGGAAGAGCAGTTCCATAAATCAGATAAGACAAGAACAGAATCCAAAAGCAAGGAAATAACAGGGTGAGAATGTGGTAAAATCTGAAATAGTGGTAAAAATCAGATGAGGGCTTTTATTTTTCTGGACGGCTTTTGTAAATCGTCGATTGGGTTAAGGTAGGTAAGGCAGGTCGATTGGCAGGCCAGCCGGTCATCCATTCGGCTGGTCAGTTAGTCAGACAGACGTTGAGTCAACAGCGGCCTCTGGTGGGTTCATGTGAGAACAGCGCAGGCGCGAACGGCACTCGCCAGAGAAGTTCGAAATGTGGAAAAAGCGCACACAGCATCCTCTTGCGGATTCGCAAAAACAAAAACTGCAAAAATATGTACATCCCGGGACGTATTCCGCGGTCTCCTGAAACATCCACGGGACTACGTTTTCAGAATGAGCCTGGATTGCAAAGTGTTCTGCATCGTCATAGGCACCTGCAGTAGCAACCAAAATGCAGAGGAAGATGCAAACAATCAAACAAAAAGTTGGACTTCTGGACATGCTAAAGGAAGGTCGAAGTTATGCAAGTGTTTAAACAAGAGAAAAGTGTGAAAAGGTTAATGATTTTCTGAGAAACGTGTATAAAGTGTGTAGTGAGGGGTTTTCCAGCCTTAAACATCTATATTAATTGTAAAAAATAAAGCGAATTACTTCACGGATTTCACCTATTAGAGCATATTTTTAGAACGTAACACTCATAATTAACGAGGGACCACTTTAAATATGTTACACATATTTATACAACAGTTCTGTCTGGTTCTTGAATCTGATTGGAGGATAGCCGTGCAATATTCTACAAATAACAGCATTAGTACAGCCTCTTCACCCTTTGTGTATTACTTCGCTCACATACAGTGACAAGCAGAGGACAATTTTGCTGCTGTTGGACAACATAATGTACTTTTGAGGCTTTTTTTGCAGTTTATTTATAAGGATAGAGCCTATTTTTTAAAATATTTACAATTTCGAAGCATCGGATTTAGTGCATTGACTGCCAGTAGACTGAGCAGACCAAAGAAAGTGGCTGTTAACGTTCCGCCACAAGATGACCGCATAATAAACACTATTTATAATAACAGGATTTTCTTAGTGTAAATTTACAGCTGAACAAATCATTATAAATTAGGTAAGTGATATTCTGAGTCGATCTCTCTCTTTTGTATTTTATAGTGCTGTATTCATACCATAGTAAACTGGTAGTATTTGCTTTGCTCTGGCTTTTTTGGGGTTAATTATTGTATCGATTGCAGCAAAGAAGTACTGGGGAATCTATGTTGACTGATGGCATTTCAAGATGTTCAGCCTTATAATTTTAAAATGTGAGCTAAAACGACCTGATTTGTTATCATTTTAGACATTAAGCTAGAGAATCATTCAAATACTAGCTCTAAAGTGATGTTTGTGAATGAGCAATAGTTTCTGCTGTTCTGACGTCAGCTGCAGATGTGAATGAACGGTGGAAGAAAGTGGTTCTTCATACAAATGAGTTTTTAAAATTTGATTTTCATTTTTATAGACACAATTATGCCGGCAAACTGTTGTATAAACGCAACATCACACGAATAGCAGTGCGATGTGGCTGCATATCATCACTGGTGGGCTGCAGCCTCATGCCAATGCACATCTCCCACAAGTGCCGATTTACAACCACATTGCACTGCTACTCGTGTGATATTGCTCCAACATATATTCGTGACAGAATTCATTTACAATTTTTGGGTGAACGATCCCTTTAACAACCGTTTTAACTAAATTCTAACATAACCAAACCTTAGACAAGATAAAGCATCACAAAACACTGAGCAAAGACTCATTACCAAATAAAATATTTACATCAGTCCTGCATTTGATCTTTTTTTCCAACAGCATTTGTCGAAGAGAAGGACAGCTTCAGACTAGAGATTGATTGGATTTTAGACATTACTGAAAGCAAATGGAGAGTGAAAGCTCTCAACGGGTGCTTGACATGACACTGTCAGAAAACTGTACCATATAAACAGCCAATCTTTGGTCTGAAGGTCAAACTGAGAAATCAGACAATGCAGGATGATCCCTGAGCTTCCACTCAACCGTTGTATTGACAAAACCAATGCTGTGGTACTCAGAATGAAAGGTCCATAACAGAAAGCAGCAGATGCTTCAAACTGGAGAAGAGAAATAAAAAAGTGTGTCAAATGTGAAGAACTGCGCTATTTTCTGAGGCTGAGCATTATCAAGGGTTTGAGGGCAGAGCGACCGAATCGACATTCACATGGTTTAGGTTACATAGTGGTTGTTAGTCACTTTGTCAGAATATGTGAGTTGACTCCTTATCTTTTGTGTAATGAACAAGAAGAATGCCAGATCGCAGGCTGGTTACTGTAAGTGACACAGTATTTAATAGTAATGCGAACTGTATTTTACTGTAGGACAGTTATGCAGTATATTAGTGTATTTTAAAGTTGCATTGTAAAGATTGCAGTTTATTTTACAGTAAAGATATACATACAATTCTGTTAATACATATACAGCAAGAAAAACGGTGCTGTTTATAATGTAAACACAGTATTTTTGCTGTAATTGATGAACAGTAAGCTACTGGTGAACTACTGGAACTAAGTTACTTTAGATTCTACAGACATTTTGAAAAGTGTAATATGTAAAAAAAGTTTGTGACCATGTAATACGTCTGAATTCACAATAATTGCAAAAAACAAAAACAAAATGGGTGAGATGTACCTGGATGACCTACAGTCATCAACACCAGTTCCTAATTCCCTCTGATTACTCACACACAAGCTCATAATGAACTGATTACCAGGAGTATACAATTGACACCAGAAGTTTACATACACTCTAAAAACAAGGGACATAACAATTTAAAAAAAAAAAATGTCTGATGGTAAATCATACTAAACATTTACTATTTTAGGCCTGTTAGGACTACCTAAATGATTTACATTTGCTAAATGCCAGAACATTGAGAGATTGTTTTTTGAAGAATTTTTATTTAATTTCTAGACAGTCAAAAGTTTACACACATTTCCTTGGTAATTTTTTTAGCTTTGCTTTTAAACTGTGTAACTTTGGTCAAATGTTTTGGGTATCCTTCCACAAGCTTCTCACAATAGTTTGAAGGAGTTTTGGCCCATTCCTCCTGACAGAATGGGTGTAACTGAGTCAGATTTGTTGGCTGTCTTTCTTGCACAAGCTTTTTCATCTCTGCCCATAAATTTTCTATAGGATTGAGATCAGGGCTTTGTGATGGCCAATCCAAAACATTCACTCTGATGTCCTTAAAGCATATTTTAACTAATTTGGCAGTATGCTTAGGGCCATGGTCTGTTTGGAAGACCCATTTGTGGCCAAGTTTTATTTTCCTGGCTGATGTCTTGAGATGTTGCTTCAGTATTTCTACATAATGTTCTTTCTTCATGATGCCATCTATGTTGTGAAGTGGACCAGTCACTCCTGCAGCAAAACCCCACAATAGGATGCTTCCGCCCCCATACTTCACAGTTGGGATGGTGTTCCTAGGCTTGCAAGCTTTCCCCTT